>NC_137695.1:126273027-126358569 GCF_964034855.1 Anser brachyrhynchus
ATCAAGTTTATTTCACGTATGAGTCTCTATGGAATTTTTGTTTGCAACCAGTTACTGTTTGACATGTTAGCTCACAGTGTATTTTAATTACAAAATATTTTAATTAGCAGATCTTTAGATAACTTTTTGTAACAATTGGGATGAATATAAGATCGTTCATTTAGATTACTTACTAATCTGATCATTCTTTTTAAAAAAGCTATATCTATCTAAATAATATTCTAAAACTTCTTCCACTTCCAGATTTGTGGTTTTAATTTGTATTTTACTTGTTTAAATAGTAGTCTTTTATATAGCCAGAAGAATTTATTTAGTCTTCTAGTTAGCTCTCTTGCGTAATGTATGCTGAAGAAGTCCTCTGTTTGAACTAGGAAACATCTTTCTATCAAAAATAATTTTATTTTTAATATTTTCAACAAAATATTTATCAAGTCCTTCTCAGATCCATAGCTTCCAGAATGATGGCATATTCCTGGGGGCATGATCTGCCTGCTTTATTTTCTCTCCGGATGTATAACTGCATATAGGTCCCATATAATGCATATGTTGCTTGCTTGTATACAGTTTATCAGGATATCATGGCTGTCCTGTACCATTGAGCTAGTCATTATCTCTAGCTCCAGCTCAATGCTATCTGTCAACTTTATCTACAAATATATTTTCCCTAGTTTGCTTTTAGGGAGGTTAACTAGACTAGGGCCAAGAAAATGCATGCTTTAGATTTCTACAGAAGTGGAAGTTATGAAATAACATGATTTAGATGAATGATCTTGCTTTTGTTGGAGAAAATGAATTGGATTATTATTTGCAGTGCCTTCCAGTTCTATTCAATGAAATGAAGAGTGATCATTTTGGTGATGTTTCCAGTCTACCAAACACAGGAATCAGAAATAATCTTATGAAAGAATTTATATTGGAAGATTTCCAAGCAATATTTTGCAGATCAAATAGTTAATATTTTTTAGAAGAAGCCTGGACAGTGTTTATTTAACCTGAAACTTTAGATGTTCACTCTTCATTGGCTACACCATGAGCTGTTGTAGAGAGGTTTCTCAAGAAAATCTTATAAACATACTTTTTCTCTACAGATGTAGGGTCACACTATCTCACACAATGAAACTATAACTGTGAAGTATGCATAAAAGTAATTAATATTTTTCTGCATTAGGAATGTCTTCAGAATATTTATTATGAAATAAAGTATTATCGCTTCCACCATGGATAAAATTGTTGGAAAGTTCCAAGAAAAATGAAAAGGTGTCTTTTTGACCTGAAGCTTAAAAATCATGTCTCTTATGTATATAATCTATTAATGACACTCTCAGTGCAAAGACTTTCCTGACACATTATCCACTGACATTCCAAAAGCCAACTTCAGCTAATTAAGTTGAAGAGAACTTAACCTTTGGGGTTAGGGTTTTTTTTGTTTTGTTTTGTTTTTTAGAAATTTAGTGTCATTAGTGCATATACACATACTCCAGCCCCAGCTCCAAACAGACTTTTAGATCCCAGTTTATTTTTGGGAAGTGTAAGAGCTTGAAAATGTGATTTCACTTAATCTGAAATGAACATGATCTTGAAAGAAGAACCTAAGAAGCTTGTGTGACAGCATTTCATTACAAGTTACAGGGCTTAGGAGAGGGAATCGATGATCTGTGGGTCAAGAGTTCTGCACTGACCAGTGGTGTCTCAAAGCAAAAAATCTTGCAATTGCTCACTAGACAGTCAGATGAGCCTTGCAGAATAACTCAGAAAATCCCCACGGGCTACTGTGGGGGACTGCTTGTTAGGAGAGGCTAGGAAGCTGGAGAATATAGCCATGCAGCAAGTGCAAATAACAGTTTTTTACAGTTCAGTACATCATCCTTCATTTTACTGCCTATATACTGAGGCCAGAGTTAATGATCTGTTAGCAGAAGGCATTGCTGAGCATCCTCCTTGAAGGCTTACAGCACAACTGTGGTCTTTTTTTGTAAGGTTCCTTCTTCTGTGCTCTGAAACTTCATTGTTATTATTTGTCTATACAGGATACAGCCACATCATGCTGAATCTGTATTCAGGCAGCCTTCTCTAGCTGGGATCTTGTCAAGCTTTTTCATCTCCTTGTCTTCCTTTCTCTGCCCCTAAAAGGCCACAAGGAAATACCTACCATAATAGGCAAGTCCTATGGGAAAAAGTCCTCTAACACAGGAGTACCTCTCTGCATTGTACATCTGTGTGTTATACATCTCTGTTCATAAATGTCCACATTCAGATATGTGCCCACACAAAGTTTCTCTGCTAAGAACCATGTACTAAATTATTTTTTTCTACATTCCCCAAGTGAATTCTGCCATCAGCGATCTAGCTCATTAGTATATTCCACTTTTGGAAACAAAATTTATTCATTCTCCTTTTTCCTCTCATGCTGTCAAGTTTCCGTTTGGAAAAGAGGATTATGCAGAAGGGGATTATTAGCTGAAAGATAAGGTGCTTTCCCCCTAAATGCATTGGGGTAAATGTCTTTTAACTCAATAGATACAATAGATAAAATGAGATAGATGTAACATTGCCCCTTCGTTTCCTCATTTCCTTCATTTATTTTGTGGCTTTCTTGCCCACAGCACACTTCTGACCTGGACTTGTAAATGACTGTTATTTCCATTTTGTTTTCCTTTCCTTCTCACAGATGAACCATTTCTATGTTTTTCTATATACATCATTGATTAAGATCCAGGGGAAGTTTTCTACAGTATATCAATACTGTAGAAAACTGTAGAAACTCATGAACTTGGATTTTTTGCTTTAGAACATGTGAGGTTGAAGATCCTGGGATTCACTTGTAGTATATCCATAGACTACCACATGTCACTTATATGAAGCAACAGGCACTTGTTTGCCCCTGTGGCTGCTCATCCCTATTAAATTAGTTCGTACCAGTAGAGCTCCAAAGAGGAAGCATGAAGTTTTTGTCCTTCATTTCCTCCTGCTACTAAGTGGAAGGGATTCTCAGCTGCTGATTAAATTGCTTCATCGCTTTTCTTACCGGCATGTTTCTCTGCACTGCATGCCTTAATGAGGAATAGGCAGTCAGCAGTTTGGTGGTTGCTATGCTGAGAGTATACTCTGTATAAGAGAGACAGGCAAGAGAAAAATATATCCTAAAAATTTCTCTCCTAGTCTGTGCCAAACCAAAGGCAGCAACCTTTGTGTAAATGTACTCTTAAGATTTTAAGGTCAAGCTTTCAAAATGCCAGTCTCTGGAAGTATTTATAAACCTTTTCCCACATTTAGGTTATTTTTTTTCCTGTAAGTCACTTCCTTCCAACCAATATCAGTTGTATTATGCCTCAGTGGAGAATTGGTGCTATTCAAGGGCATCAAAATACAACACATGTAGTCTGATAAAAATACTTTCAGTGTTACACATAAGGAATGTTTTTAAAGCGGAGTTTATTAAAGAATCATATGTGACATTATTTCCCCCACCTCTTCCAAATATTTCCATTCAGATGGATGTTTAAGAAGACTGCAGATTTTTTCTCAGCCACACATTTCTGCTGCCAGTAACTTGATCCAAAAGTATCTTACTGTTTTTCTTGCAAAAATGCAAAATGTCTTTATTAGGAAGTAGACCAATAGCATCATTAAGATTGTAATGATATAGTCAGAGAATGGAAAAATAGAATACTACAAGGAAAACTCTTTCCTGGCTTTATGTATTAAGACCAGAAAGACAAAGGAAAAACAGCTAAACCAAAACCATGCAAACAAACAGAACTGCCTAATGTGACATCAGTGGTGAGATACAGTAATATTAAAACTGCAGATGTTTTCTGAGTTAAGTATACAGCTAAGATTAACATTTCTTCACAGAGAACTTTTTTGGTCATCTAGAAAAAATGACATATCTGCAACAGCTTAAATCTACTTGCAGTGAGAAAAGCACTTGGACATGTGTTTATATATGTATATGTGCTATTGACATAGCAATGAAGTAGCTTACTGAATCAGGGCCAAGAAACACTAATGGGAAAACTTTCCAGAATTTGTTGTTCCCCTGCAGATTTACAGATCTAAGACAACATTTCTTTGCTCATTGTTGCTTTAAGTTGAATCATTACTGCCTCCTCCTCTGTTCCCAGAAGGAAGAAAAAAAATGGCCTATTTTCTGTGTCATATGAAGGTCTGGTAGGTTTTGGTCTTGACAAGTGATTGGATTATACTCTAGTGAAGTGCAAGCTCTCACCTAAAAAATGTTGGAAGTAAGAGCAATATTACTTCTGGGGAAAAAATCAACCATGTTTTATACTTTATTCCTCAAGTGGAAGAAAAACTGATGGGTTTCCAGCAAGTTTTGCAGCTCTTCATACATTGCAGTGTGTATAGATGAGAGATGAAATGTACATGAGAGATTCTTTAAGAAAGTCATCACCCCACTCTCTTTGGTGTTACACGGCATGTTTATCTGTAGGAACTGATCCTGGAAGCTACAGGCCATGCTGATTCCCACCGAAGGTGTTTTCAGACCCTTAGACGATCAGGTCCAGAGCTTCTATGGGATACTGAAATCCTGTGAGATGTAAATTAAGATGACTAAGGCAATAAAATATGACCACTGATTAACAAAGGAAGTCTTTATAGCCGTTAATTCTATAATTTATAAATAGCCAGAGACATGACTGAGTAACGGTGTTCAACCATGCAACTAATTAAAAGCAAATACAGATATGATGACACAGTAATTGTAACTGAAACAAAAACATTCTTCACCAGCATTTTCAGATTCTTGCACACATTAACTTTTTCTTTCAGGCAGCAGCCCTTCCCTACAACTTTTCATAGTCTAAACAGGACCAAGTGAAAAAATCGTGTACAATGTGCCTTCCTGAATATCTAAAACTATTGATATTATCCACAATACCAGAAGACAACATGGGAATATATTTTTTCTATGGAAATGTGGACTTTGAATTTAGGTTGTGGTTTAGACAAATTTATTAATACACCAATTAGTGGCCATGATGTCACAGAGGTGGCAAATAGTATTTGCAGAGCCGCATGTTAAGGTTATATTTAATATTCTAGAAGGACTATATTCTTTTGTGGTGCTCAGAACAAGCATAGCGGATGGCCTTTACACCTCAAGATACTCAGCTGTATCTTGATGAATTTTAACCTTATGAAAGAAGCTTATATATATATATATATATATATATCTTTTTATCCTGTGGTTTCCTTTCCAGTCACTACCATGTGCTGTTGTACTAGCTTTTGAATACATGTATGTTTAATGGATCAAGGGTGCATTGAAATTTGCTGCTGGGTGTCTGCTAAGATACTCTTCTCCCTGTCCGAATATTTTATCACACACCCAGCACAAACTGGGAAAAAATAAAGGGAGGCAATACAGAGCTGAAGGTGAAGCATAGTGCTGAAATACAATAGCAACTAAGATCTAACTATTAACTCGAAGAATATTAACTGGAATAAACAGCAGAGGGGTGATTACTGGGTATTGGAAGAAAAGGTGATGACAGAGACCCAGATGGATCTGTTCCACTGCAGGAACAGAATCACAAAATGGTTGAGGCTGGAAGGGACCTCTAGAGGTCATTTGGTCCACCCTCCCTGCTCAAGCAGGGACACCCAGATCAGGCTGCCCAGGAGCATTTCAAAGATAAGGTTGTTCTCCTTGGGGTTTCAGACTCTTGAAAGATTTCTGGTGATTTTTATTAAAGAGTAGCTCTAGCATGAGACCAATATCAAAAAGTTCCTATATCTTCTGTGATTCATGACTGTTACGGTGAATGTATTAAAGTTATAAGTATGTAGCTCATGCTATCTGGCAAGCAGTTTTACAAACATAGCTTCCATCTTGTAAATCACTGGTATTAAAGGCTGCATTAGACATTTTCCTTCAGATTATCATTGTTACAACATCTGAACTAGCTATTTACCTCCGGAGGACTTGCTCTGGTGTATCTGACAGGAATGAAATTAACAATTGAGTTAATACACAAGGTGACATAAAATCCTGTTTACTTTCTTAATATTATTGGCCAGAAAGACATAACGGGGAAAAAAGAAAAACACTTGGGACTACACTTTCTCCCTTCCTTCCTCCCTCCCTCCCTCCCTCCCTCCCTCCCTCCCTCTCTCCCTCCCTCCTTCGCTCCTTCCCTCCTTCCTTCTCTCCTTTCTTGGTTTCTTTGCCATTGGAGTCATTTTTAAGTTTATTATTCACTAAGCAAAGATTTGCTGAATGAGAAGGTGTAACTTTGCAAGCTGACTTTCAGTGCAGGACAAAAGTTTATGTGCATTCTTAATGTCTATATTGAATAGGAACATAATGTCTATATTGAACATAGAACAACCTTGAAAAGTGTATGGCTTCTATCTAAATAACAATATAAGATATATCTTCATATAGTGAGTATATCTTCACTATATGAAAAAGATAATAGTGATCATTTCACCCATAATTGAAATGCAGCCATTTCTGGGATGTAGAATTTTATTCATACTGGCAAACTAAACAAGAGTTTAGTGAGGAGTGGAATAATATGTGCAGTTAAAACTCCAGAGAAAAAGTACACAGGATAGAATGCAGCTACTTAATTAAAATATCTTGTATATGTCTTAGAGATGTTTATTTTAAATAATGGTTATATTCTTAAGCTGTATGAACTCAAATGCTGTTTCTATAAACGGAGATGTTTGACCTGCTTCAAGCTATAAAGGAAGATTTGTGATTCTCCTAAGTCCACATGCCCTAGATTAATGTTAGTGTCAAACTGATTCTACGTTAAGCTCGTTTAATGTACCTTTGGGCTGTAAGATGTTACTTTGCCAGCAGCAAAGGTCACATGTTTTCAGGTATTGACAGTGCAAGTAATGACAAGTTGTTTCTGTGTTTGGGTGGATCAGGGTCTTTTTAGCATTCATCCAATGAATTTGGCAAACTATAGCCTCTGCCCAAGAGGGCTCTGTGCCTTTGAGCATACAGCAGAGGGAATTATTAAACCTCCAGCTCTGAAATCTATAGCTTCATTTAGTTCAGACCTCCCAAAGGAATTTTTATGCCTTTAGCTAAATAGCAAACAATTTTGAAGCTGACTTTACCTAGCTAGCCGATCTCTTTTTGGTCATAAAAAGAAATTGAAAGCATCATTTTAAGTACAATTTTTGTTTGAATATATTTATGTACATTAAGTCAACTAGCCTTACAACTGCAGTTATAAAATAAACATGCCTCTGTGAAACTTTGCAAGCATGGGTTCTCAGAAAGGAAACCAGATCAAATAGCTGAAACTCAGGAGCAGAGCTGAAGTGCCATTTTCTTGCCTCCCTTACAGGTTGTTAAGTGACATTAGCAAGTCATGTAACAATACCAAGATTTACACAATGTCGTAAGTCATCTTTAACAGGTAATCAGAAAATGCATTAAGCAGCCCAAATGGGAGCTTGATATTTCCTAAAGAGTCACAGACTAAACATGGCTTCTCCCGTACATTTTAGTGGTGAGGAATGCTGGGGGGAGTGAGGAGGGGTGGTGGAATTTTCTTCTCTAAAGCAAAACCCAACAAAGGGAGTTAATGTTATGATGCTCTGGGAATAGAATTTCATAAGTATTATCAGACAGCTACAATCTGTACAGGAGATTTTTTTTCTCCTAGGCTGGGATCTGAGAAATAGGAACTGGAAACAGCTTATAGTGGGTGACAAGGGGATGGATATCCTAGGTGTGTCTCACACAAATATAGAAACCTAGGTCAGGGCTACAGTTAAAATCAGTCTTCTCTTAGGAAGCAGATACTTTGAACCAAAAGTCACGTCCTCAGTCTCATTGCTTCCTCCCAGACTGTTTATATATTTATCCCCAAATTGTCATTTGACAATGAAAGGACTCAAGGCAATTGACAATTGAAAGGTCTCAAGAATGCTAGCACTCTATACCCCCTTCGGGTGATCTGCAGAACCAAGCTCTTCTCCTCCTCCTCCCCAGTATATGGATCTTACCCAGGGCAGCTCAAGAGAGAGAGACTGAACCTTTTGTCACCATTGCCTGATGACAGGTGAATTCTCACCTGTCCTGAATTCTCACCAACTCCTGGAGTTGGAGCTCCAAACATCATCAGGATGAGAAGGGCCTGAATTTCAGATCTCCATTTTCCTGGTGGATTCCCAACATCCTGTGAATTTTCCATAGCCAAGATGTGCCTCACAAACTGTGTTCCTCTGAAGACATGCCTGTTTTGCATCTCCCAAACAGCTTTAGCTAAAAGGCAGGATCTTAGGCAATTCGTGCAACAAAGACAGGGTGACAACTGAGCTGACCCAGAAGCCTAACATTAGGTCTCCAAGGAACTTCAGGTATCTTAAGCTGTGAAGCATGATAGATATGGATTATTTTAATTGCTCTTCTGAAGTTAAGCTCCTAAGTTTCTCTGAAAGGGCACTGATGTGATTGGTTGCATGCTTGCTGAAAAGCACATTGGTTCTTGCTATAAATGACCCGAGTATTGTTAGAGTTTGTTCATCTGTTCACATATATGTGTCACAGTTCCCAGAGGTGTCCATGCAAAGCTTTAACTGACCCTGATTAACTTAATCAGCACAGTATTGTGCATAGAAAAGCCTTTCTCACATCTGTGCTATTTGTTTTACTGCCTCACTTGTCCCTTTCCTTTCAGTATATTTTTCCTTATCAAATTTTCCCTAACTTTAAGCACTTTCCCAAACTTTTTTTCCCTTTTGTTTCTCTTTCCAGTTGCCTTTTCATCTTCATAGAAAGCTGGGGAAGATGTAAAAAAGGCAGATGGGGGATGAGGCTACATATTATCTGAAAATGCAGTACAGATTGCCTCCAGGTTCTCCACAGCAAAGTCTGGTATCTGGACAGCTTCCCTAGCTTGCTTAGCACAGCTGAGCAGAGGAAGGGAAACAGGGCATCACTGGGTATGTTGGTATATTAAGCTTCAGGAGAAGGAGAAAGAAAAAAAAAAGGCATTACAAGCTGAAATTGTGCCAGTTTTCCCTCACAATAGCACTAGGTACTCAGGCATAGTTTTCCTAAAGCATAAGGAAAAGCAGTAAGCAAATATTTTTAGCGTTGCAAGTGATGTCTTAATTCAATGTCATTCTTCCAAAGGCAGCAGCGTTATATTGGTTTATATTGTTAAAATTCAGGTTTGCAATTGATGCTTCAGAACACATATTTATTTTTTTCATTCTAACTGTATACTATAGGACATTCATATGTTTTCTGTACCCTTTTAAGGAATTAAGAACATTGAGGTTTAAATAAATGTATAAGAAAGGAAAATAATTCAGGTATATATGTGTCTGTAGATAAATATAGATGAAGATATTGAATAATCTCATGTCGTTTTGTTGTGATGTTGACTCCCCAGCCACAATCTGGGAAATCATGAAAATTTAAGAAGCCCTCCCCAACCTTTTCCTTTGTACCTTTTGTAGTTGCACAATAGTTATCCTCCAAGTACAACTTAAAGGAGAACTTCCAGGGAGACTTTAGTCCATGTATGTACAGTAAATTTGATTACTTCCTAAAACACTTCCAGTTTGGGGGTTTTCAAAATATTTTCAGTAAAAGGTGTTAGAAAATAGCAAAGAAACAACACCAATTACCTGATCAGCGAGGAGGATGTCGGTCTCTTTTCTCAGGTGACAAGTGATAGGACAGAAAGAAACAGCCTCAAGTTGTGCCAGGAAAGGTTTAGATTGGATATGAGGAAGAGTTTATTCTTGGAGAGGGTGGAGTATTGGAATGGGCTGCCCAGAGGAGCGATGGTGTCCCCATCCTGGAGGAGGAATTTAAGAGACGTGTGGATGTGGCAGTAAGGGACATGGTTTACTGATGGGACTCGGTAGGTCAGGTTGATGATTCGACTTGAGGATCTTGAAGGTCTTTTCCAACCTAGATGATTCTACGATTCTATGCAGGTGTCAGTATGTGAATATCTGGTCTGCCATTATAGGCAATAGTATTCAAGATGGTGCTGCCAGTGGACCTTGGAGACCTGCACTTGGACTGCCAAATAGCTTCCCAAGTTTCCCTGAGTGCACAGACTAGTTTCCCCTCTGACTGTGGCTGGACAGACACAGGCTTAGACACCAAACTCATGTAGTGACACTGAAATTTTAAGAGTTAAATCTAGGTGTCTATGGTGTGGAGCTGAATCCCACAACATGCAATTATTTTAGTAGATAAAGATGTATGTATGAGGTACAGACTGAGATTGGATTAGAACTGCTGTGATTTTAACATGAATAAAGTCCAATCTATTCTGTTATGTGATCCTCAGGTATAACTGAAATCCAGTGTATGACAAATTTAACTTGTATATGCATTTACCTCTGACAAAAGGGATGTAGATGCCTGTAGTTTTAAATCAAGTAATTCTGGAGTATCTTTCTCATGATTAGGTTATTCAGGGTGCTCAGTAATCATTTGGTAATGTTAACTTCCGTTAAGCATTATGTAAGTCAATTACAGTTACTCATTTCCAATAAAAGCATTAAACAGAAGTTAGAGAGCTAGTCCTGTAGAGACCAAACAATTCCAAATAATTAGTACCATAAAGTAGGAGTATTCATCACCTTCAGAAGTTGTTTAGCATTAAACAGAGTGGAGTCCTCCGGGACACATTCATACCTTTAGAGAGGCTCAGGCTAAGAAGCACTGATAAATCATCAAAATAGACCTGAAGTGATTCATAGATTTCTGCGAGTGATGCTTTGTATGAAGGTGGATCTGACTTTAGGTAATAAAATTCCTTCTTTTATATAATAAGATTCAGTCTTGTTTTTCTGTGCAAAACCAGTTGCTGACAACCTAGAAATAAAGAAGAGTTTGAAATCCTTTTAGATTTAGAGCTCTTAAAACTGTCTGTCTCAGCACTGCCTCACCAGATATGTTGGTTGTGCACCCATACAGAAGCAGGACAGAGTCAGCACTTGATTATCCATGTGTTGCAGATTATTCATGCCACAGATATTAGCAGAAGCTCAGAGCCACATGAATGTGGCTATACTGCTTCCAGGAGCATCTCAACTCTATAATCAGTACAGCTGCTTTTGCATTACACAGAGCTGGAGTTAATAAGCCCATATGAATCTTATATGGCTCCATGGTAAGCCAGTACCCTGGGAAACACAGAGGTTCTCAATGGCGTTAACCTGCATCCAGCTGGGCTTTATTAATTTGGTCTCAGTGCTGGTGGTGCCAAGCCCAAAGTGGAGCTGGCATTGGTGACAACCCTATGGCTGGCAGGTGACAAAGGCAGGGGGGAGTGAAGCTGCTGCTTCTGCACTGTGGTCGCTTTTTCTGGAAGAGGAGTTTGTGGTTTGTTAGTAGAGGCACAGTGCCACAATTTTTCAGATAGCTTGCTCAGGTTTTTTTTGTTTTGTTTTGACTGATGAGTCTTTCTGAAGTGCTTGGAGGAGTGGCAGGGGCCTGTGTTCAATCAGAGCAGTCCACGTGTTCCAAACCCCACTCTGGATATGGATAGATTGAGTTTTTAAAGCTTACTTAGGTTGAGCAGGATATATATATATATATATAAAGATCTCAGTACAAAATTGATTCTAAGGATGTGTATCCATCTCTACACCATACTTCACATCAAGAGTCTCCAAAGCACTGATACTAGCCTGACACTGTCCCTATGATCTGAGCAGCTCTTGTAAGCCTACAGCATGAAATAGTCTTCCAGCACTAATTCTTTCATTTTCTCTAAACTCTTAAGAGTAATACACATGTACTTCATATAGCAGTGTGACACCTAAGATCTAGGCTAATTGTGAAAGTTTAGCCTCAGATTTATTAAAATGTTAGTGGTTTTATGATGGCTGTGAAAATTGCTGCATGTTGTTTCCATACCTGATAGACTCACTTTCAAATGAAGTTGTTTTTAGCTGCCCTTGATTTTGCCTTCACAAAAGGCAGACAATTCCAGACAATAAACTTTTGGGATATTTCCCCAGCTTCTTTATAATTGTATATCCACTTCTTTAATTTTCTTTTCAAAATTCCTATTTCAAGGCGTGAATGTTCCAAGACTGTGATATTAGTTTATGTATAAATGAAATCTAGAAACCTCAATAGTGCTGTCAGAGAACGGAAAACTAAGGTCAATGGACAAGTCTGAAACATAGTTAGAGAAAAAAAGTAACAAGAAAAACATCTTAATTTGCTGCAGAAAAGGTCTCTATGGGCTGCAAATATTTTTCATTTCTATAGCAATTTAGCATCAAGCACTCTCTAAGCATATAAATCAATTAAACGTCACAATTTGAAAGCTGGATAAGACTTATATTGGGTTTGGTTTTGTTTATCACAGGAGTACAGTCTGATCCATTTGTGATTGATGTTTGACAGTATATAGTTCTGTTGACTTGGATGGTAACAATCTCATATAGAAAGTATTTCTAAACTGTAACTTTAGACAAGGTTCTGACCAAACAATTAATGTCAACAGTGACAAACTTAAGACACTGCCTAAACTGAGAAGGAAACTACTGTTGGTATTGTCTAATGAATGCATTGGGAACTCCCATAAATAGGGGTAGTACTAACCATGTCTCACTATTTGCCTGGGCAAGTCCCTTAATCTTTTCTTATCACAACAAGGACCAAAGGCATGCCATGTGGAACAGATTCTGAAAGTTCTGTGGACACAAAAAAATCTGTTGCCTGTGACCCCAGAGAAAATTGGGACATTTGGTAAGACTTCAGTTTGCTTGTGTTTCTTTGAGCCTTTCTGCTAGAAGTGCTGAATTATTTGAACTATGTCAATAATTGCCTAAGTTTGTCTACACTATCTAAGTCATTTAAGAAATTACTTATAAGAGTAGTGAATTTGATGAGAGTCTAAGTTAACCTAATTAATCATCAGTTAATCATAATCTTGTATCTAGACGAGAAGCAGTCTTGCAATATGCAGTGCCTGAAGGCAGTAAGTAAGAATACTGTATCTCACATGAGGTTTTGGAGGTATTTCTTTTTTATCTTACTTATGATTGCACTAGCCTATAGGCATACTATAAATTGATTAAAATTCAAAAAACATTGAAATTATTTACAGCCTCTGCCTTTCCTGTAGTGTACGTCAGCTTTTTATATACTGCATTCTTTAAATTAATTTCCTCAGCATTTTGGGAAAAAAAAAAAGAAAAAAAAAAACTGTCTGCAGAAATAACTATGCCACAAACACACTGCCTTATTTTCTCTTAAATAAGCCTGCATCTTTCCCAAAAGCTTCAGAGACATCATATGTGTCCAGCAGGTAAACTAATCTGTTGTTTCCAGCTAACATTCAGTTTCAAAGTAATGAGCCAGGCTTCAAGGTATCCCCATTGCAGAATTATAATTCAGGAGAAGAGATGATCTGTTGGGTATGATGATCAGAACCATTTCTTTGTAGATGAAAATCATTGCTTATGACTTCATCCAAATACAGCTAACCAGAGCAGCTTTTGTTTGAGCATCTTTTCTGTCCTTTAACTTTCTTATAGTGTAGTGTTCTGTAGCAGTTTGGAGAGTCTTAGTGTGTTTCTAACAACTCATAACCATGCATGTTATATTGCTGTATCCGAGAGTTGACAGGACAAAGGCTTTGATACTGGTAGAGGATTTTTATCCAAGAAGAATTGTGTCACTGAATGTATAACAGAAAGCTTAAAAAATGCCTTTGTGGTCTTAGCTGTTATTTTCACCTTTCAAGACCAAACTTTAGGGCAGTTCAGTGTACTTGGGTTTCATGTGGCAGACCTGTGACATGCTGTCCTTTGTCTGCCTCCAAAGCTTTCCTACCCAAGGAGCTCCTATGAACTTACCTGAGCAGACTTTCAATGGACCTGTCTGAAACTCCAGCTACTTCTGTGGCTGGTTTCTGCTGTGCTTGTCAAATCTAACTGAATTGTACCAAAATCAACAGGGCTAAAACTAGAGCAGTAACTAGGAATTAATCAGCTCGTAATATCAGCATTGCTGAACTTGCTTATCAGAACAAAACAATAAAATTTCATAGTTCAAATGGCTGCTTGTTTTCTATGCTATGCTGGTTCCTGTATTTGTTCAAAATGCTTAGTCCAAAATTGAAGAAATGTCTCTTTTTCAGAGGAGGATTCAGTTCATTCATACCGTAGCCTTAGGCAAAATTTCTCAGCGCACTGTATTTTGTTCTGGGAACATTCATGTTCTGAAGTCAAGTTCAAATGTTCACACACATTAGCTATATGAACAAACCAATCGTGTAAAATTTCAAGTCAGTTTTTAACAAAGTCTACTTCTAACCAAAAATGTTCCAAATTAATTCTTGAGTTTACTTTGCTAGGCCAACCACATTGGACCTTGAACAACCAAGGAATGGGTGCAGGAAAATGAAAGTACAATAAGAAATGTTACTAAATTTATGTAAAGAAATTTAACTGCATAAGAGGCCCTGCATATTATCAGGTTGTCCAAGGAGCCTAAGGCCATTCAGTGATGGTAAGCTGTAGCAGTGATACGAACATTCCCAATCTTGTCTACACACAGTAGGAGAACAGCAGGTCTTTGTGTCGCCTAGGAGAAGAAGCAAGTCTTCTGCCTGTCTCCGTCTTCTCCCCTTCTGCCCTACCAAAACAAGCACAAGAACAGGATTTTCACCAAAATTGTTATCCGATGCTGTCCATGGTGGGAGCAGTCTGTCATGCAGGAGAGACTATAGGAAACCTATCAGCTCACCTCTTAGTAAGGAGGACTGGGGAGCTGGGGAGAAGGGCTATAATTTCACCTGTGTATGGTTCTGTGGTTTCCCAGATGGGACCCAACCCTGACAGGCATGAGATTAGTTTACTGTAAAGAAGAGAAACATAGAATTAGGAACTTGTAATGAAAAATGAAAACCATCCTTTGGAAACGTATAGCTGGCTTGGCTCTGTACAGAGGTTTGCTCCCTACTCCTACACTCTAGCTTTAAAAGAGGCACCGGGGAACATAGATTAAATGATTAAATCAAATCAACTAACTAATTACATTAAAACAGTAAGTTGGATAAAATTACTGGGGTTTGTTTTACAATATTGTGAAGGCAAATTCCCTACACAGCTTCACACATAAAGTAGGAAAGACTATTATTTAATGGGACTTGGCCACAGGAGTTTTGCAAAGGATCAGAGCCAGAAATAGCAGTCAGGAAGAAATGATACTTCAGACAAAGTGGAGCAGTATTCCCTGACAGTTCTGCCAAATTTGTTAATTTATTTTAATGATTTTTTTAAGCACTGAGTGATACTTTGTTTTAGTGGAGGTAGCCTGCCCATGCTAGCAGGCTGCATGACACTGAATCCATGTTTTGATTAGCATCAAGATTCCTACATATCTAAATCAATTCACTGTGCAAAGGCACCAGATTAAAAAAAAAAAAAAAAAAAAAGTACTCAGAATTAATGATGTTTGGTCATCTATTCTCCAGTGAGCCTGGAAACACAGATGAACATGGTGCCCTTCCCATCTTATGTCATCAGAACTCTTTCTTCTTCAGCCCTGAAGAAAACACATTTTTAGTATTGCCAGCTCTCTCTGCTTTATCAGACATCTCATTTTTGGCATCACATGATTCAAGGAAAACTTATCTCTTATTTGGAAGAAAAATAAATGTTTTTTAGGACTTATGATTGCCAAAAAAACTTTCAAGATGTACAAGACTGTGAAGCCAAAAGATAAGTAACATGAACACAGCATTTATTATTTTTTTTAGAATATCATTATTTTGAAAACATTTTATTCATTTATCTTGAGGGCTTGACTCATACCTTTTTTATTTAAAATTGCTATTGGCAGGAGTAGAGCTCTTCATTTTTCAGTGGTTCTTCTGATTTCTGATGTCCGCTAACTTTAACATCTTTGTCATTTTCATCAGCACTGGTCACTTTCTTTCTTTAATGCTTCCCCTACTGTTGAAGTAAGAGTTTTGCCAATAATTTCAGAATGGAGCTTTTGGGAAAATGAAGCAAAGATTTAATCCTTCAGACTTTTTCAGACTGGGACTACTGTGCAACATGGTTAAATCATTGTTATTCTTTTATTCCCTCTGTATAAATGTAACAGCAGTATAATAATATTTTTGTTGTATAGGATAATGTATGGCATTACAGGAAAACTAAGGAGGTCTTCTAAGCTGATTAAATAAAACCAGCAAGAGTCACAGGAGGGAATGGAGGAGGGAAAATGCTTGCCTGATCTGAGATATTTGCAAAAACTGCAGCAATTCTCCACCAGTTAAGGACTGAAGTTTCTCTTGGTGGACTGATGACCTTTGATGTGATAATCGCTGTTTTTCCTGAAACTCTGAAAGAGACTATGTATAGTACGGTTAGAAGAAAAAAGGATAAATATTAATGAAGCATTGGATTTTTATTCAAGAACAGCAGGAACCAAGCAGTTAAACACTCCTTTTCATCCCATGAAGCAGGATAGTAACTAAAATCCCCGTAATTTTTGCCACATATACCTTAATCTCTGAGCAGTTTTACAGAGTGTTGTGTATATCTGTGGGTAAAAGAGCTTATTCTGTCATTAAAAGAAGTATTCATTTTGTTAGTATTTTTCTTCTTTTGAAACTGCAGCTTATTCTGTCATTAAAAGGAGTATTCATTTTGTTAGTATTTTTCTTCTTTTGAAACTGCCATATAAAATTTCATTTTAAATGTTATTTTAAATATTATTAGGTATTTGCCCCCCATGTAACACATACGTATGTGAAAGAGTATTAATTCTGCAATATGGTGGCTGTAGAAGTTTTATTCTTCAGGTCAGGCTGGGTAAGGTACCACAGGATAGGAAAAACGTGAAAATATTATCCTTCCCATGTTGTGATGCACAAGAAAAATTCTACCCTTTTTATGAATCCAGGTGGATCCTAAGTTATTACTTCAAGGATCCTCTTGCACACAGTTCACTGTGTGCTCACTAATAGAAAATAACAGGTAAACATGCTACAGTTAGCAGACAATTGTCTTGCTCACTCACAAACTGGGTGAAAGGAAAACTGCTTAAAGAGCTTTCTACAACTGTCCAGGACAGTGTACAGTGCTATGCAACACAGGGACAGCATAGCCCATTGTTTACCAAAATGACTTTTTTTTTATTATTGTTTTTAAATAGAGACACAAGTGGTTTATTTACCTGGTATTGAAGTTACTTCCTTCTGCAGTTAGTTGTTGCTTTAGCTAACAAGTCAAAAGATACTCAGAGTTTGCCAAAAGGCTTACCATCTCCAGTCAAGATGTTAATTTGCATGTCTGTCATGGCTTGGGAAAGATTAAGTATTAGCCTTTCTCCTAACATGTCAGACTTATTATGCTGTTATCTTGAAGTATTTTAAAGCCAAATAAAATTGAGATTTTCAGACTGATTAGCTGGTGTGACTGCAAAGGCATTTTTGTATTCAAGAAATGTCTTTGTTATAGCAGCCATCATATCTGACCTGCTGCCTAGGTCAATAAAGATGAAGGGCTCTTGGTCTGTCGCAGAAGGAACTCATTGTGGACCGAGATTGGGCCTGCTTTCATATGCATACACTTACTGCAAACCTAGCAACATACATGTTTTCTTCAAATGATTAATATAGCATCAAATGAGACATACTGTTTCTTTGGAAAACATCCTTGTAAAGCTGTCTGAAATGGGAGGTTAAATATCAAAGGGCTAACACAAAGAAATGGAATGATCAAACAACTAGACTATTTTGTGATTTGCATGGAACATTTTGCTGAAGATTAAGTAAAGAAAAACCTGCTGAGATGAGGAGTAAGCAATTACACGTTGAGGATACTCCTACTTATTGCCTTATTAGAAGTATTCACAAACAGAGACCCTCCACAGGGTGATCACTTACTAATTCCTTACGGCCAACAGCTTTGCTGTGTTTATATTACGTGATTTTCTTGGAGGAAGGGAAAAAGCAGGAAATTTTCACTAAACGCATAATCACTGTGCGTCAGAGAAAAATTACGAAATTCAGGAAACTTTTGTATATAAAGGAGGCTGCATGCTTATTAATATTTGTATTCCATCTTCAACTGTCAACTTCCTTTCCTAAAAAGCCAGTTAATTAGATGAATATGATAGTTATAACCAGTGGTTATTGCAAATGCAGAACAATTCCTAACAGTGATAGGAAGATACTTCATTGTGAGCACAGCTGACAGCAGTAGAGATAGCCGGCTGTGGAAGTAGAGAAAACATTGCTTACTAGCTTCCTTTTACTGAAGTTTCAGTATGCTGCATGTATAGAAAAGATTTGGGAAAACAGCACAACAATCTTTTCTCACTAGAATAGTTTTTCCAGCTTTCTCGTCTCTGTAATGTGGCTTCCTTTTAGCTAAGAAACCTTGCCTCTGCGCTGACAGCCATTGTAAGCTCCCTTTCTGCTCCTAGGGCAGCGGAAGGATGCTTGAGAATAAATTAAGTTCAAAGACCAGCTGATATTGTCAGATTCATAAACAATTCTAGTAATGATGGAGGGAGGACATCTTACCTGTGTCTGACCTGTGCCAGTAATGGACTGAAACATCAACAGATGGTGACTACTGTTATATCTTTCAAATGCCAGTGTGTATGTATCTGGCAAAGAATCATAAAACAGATGAATGTTGTAACATGAAACAACCTGGAAATTGTGTGTTAGTAAATAAGGAAACATCAGTAAATCTTAGCCAGTTCCCTTACTTAGCCCCTTAACATGTACCACACATTATTGAAGAAATGCAGTCTGTCATATTCCTACAGTATAGAAAGGTTTTGGTAAGTGAAACCATAGTTTTATTTTGAACATAGACCCAAATATGGCACTATAGGCTTATCACTTCCCTTAATAAATTCTGAATAGGGTGTGATCAGTCTGCCGGTAAAGAGATAAATTAAGTTTATGACAGGTATAGCTCAGGTGCAAGGTTGATGAATGGAAACATACAGAAATAAATATTTGAGGAGGCTTACCTGGATGATCATTAAGGTTCCAGGCTTATGGTCCAGCCTAGCTTGACATGTCATCATCCATAATAAACTGTAGAATGGTGTTAGTTTTGGAAAGTCCTTCTGGCATACCAACCTCTGTAGCAATACAATAGGGTTTTAAGTGAGGCCTTGTACTTATGACTGTTGTCATTTAATATTGTAGGGATCTATGATTTGCACTATGTCTTTCATTAAATGTGGAGCTGGCCAGAGGATGACAGTTCAGCTTTCAAGGATTTTTATTTTATTTATGTGTTTTCTTTTTATGCAATGAAAACAAACCCTTCTAGTGGTTTGTTTGTGTGTTTGTTTTTCTTTCCACAACATAAAATTGTATTGAAATTCATTTTCAGATTGAAAAGTTAAGGTTTTCCATCTGAACCTCATGTCTGGGTGTAAGCAGAAAGGATAGTCAAGATGATCTTTGTTTTAGTTTCAATCCTATTTAGTTGACACCAGTGATCTATAATTAGCTAATTGTTTGCACAGAGAATTGAGGAACTTAGATGAAAGATGTTATGTAGTCGAACATGTGGAAATACTGAAAGTATTATATCCAACACATAGTTTACAAATGGCACAGTCAAAATCTGTCTGGAAGTCTGAATCAATGGGATATTTCCCAAACATATGGCATAAGGAGCAGCTTTTCAGCAATAAGCCTTAGGCAGGTATTAGATGCTAACTTGTGACATTTATCACACTGTCTACAAGTTGCATATGATTCACACTAGTCACTCAGTTGCCTTGGTTTTAAGCAATTTCACACTAAAAAGAAAATATATTAGCAAAAGCTCTTCGCTGTTTGGTTATGGTTATTTGCTTCTTAAGATTGCTGTCCCACTGTGTCCTTATCTGTAAGCTAAAGCCTGTATCATTTGACTGTTACAGTTGATTTATATTTTATATAGATTGCTGAACTGAATATGAAACCATAGAAAATAGCATAATTTATAATACATAGACACCTTTTTATCATAGTGTTATAGGCAATGACTTGTGACATGCTCCAGTCTACTGTTTTGCGATTTCTGTTTCTTTTCATTTACACCCTTCCTCATATAATAACCAATTCTGTTGATTTATAACGAACAATTTCCTAGTGAAATGTACTTACCCATTACAACTTTTAGGACACCTTTTCTGTATTTATAGATAATGTGTTTCATTCTCATTCAGATGGATAGATATTTTTTCATGTGAGTACTGAGCATCATCTCATTTACAACTGATGCTGCTCATGGTGTCATGGCCATAAGGCACCCCCAGCCCTACCCAGCCAGAGGCTCCCCAACCCTGTCCAGGGCCCAGAACCCCATTTCAGCCCCCAGGGATGTCAGCCCCTGCCCCAGCAAGGCCATAGCAGAGCTGGTGTCCAGATCGCCACAGCCCTGCCCTTCCTGGCCATGGGTTCTGCCCAGCCAGGCCCAACCTCAGGTCTCAGCCACGGCCCACAGTGAGCCACCGGCCTGTGCCATGCCCTGCAAATGTGGTTATAGGTGTTACTTGAAACACGGGTGGATTTCATTTGCAGATACATAGAAATTACATTAGAGACCATAGGAAACACATGCCAGTGTTGACATTTTGCTGTATCTGTTTCCCAGCTCTATTCCATGAGAAGCCTAATATGTAACTCAATATCATAGTTAAAGACCTAGTTTCGGGAGAGAAAATCATGCAGAGAAATGTGGAAGGATCTTACAAATAGTTGCACTGTTAAGATAAATGCCTCTGACCAGAGGTTAACAGAGTTTTAAATGTGGGAGATAATGGAAACATAATCTGGTGCCATACGATCTGTTAGCATAATGCATTTTTCATTTCAGACCCTTTCTCTCTTGTTATGGCCTGCAACGTTTGGTATATTTTGTTCAAATTTTACTATGTCTATAATCTAAATGTACTTTACCAGCCAGGGAAGAGTTGAGTTTCTGGAAGCTTTCAGTAAAGTGGAAAAATAAGAAGGTAGAGAAACATGAGCAGGCAGTAAACGGGTGGATTAAGGTATGTGCTATATGGGTGCTGTCATCTCCATCCTGCAGGTCTGGGGAGGGGATTTAGGGCATATCGTCTGCTTGAAAGCACTGAGCTTTTAAAGAAAATGCTAAGGAGAGTTAGGAATTTTATTAAATCACATTACAAAATTGAATAAAATACAGAACAGAGATAGGAAGATGTTGCATTTTCAGGGTATCCTCCCTTCCGTAGCTTAGAAGTCTGTTGCACTGCTGTCTGTTTAACAGCACCACAATAAAGTGTTGTGGTTGGTTTTGTTTTTGTTTTTGTTTTGTTTTGTTTTCAAATGGTGTTCATGCTTTTCCTTAGGAGTAAGTTACAGTTTCCAGATACTGTGTCAGGAGACTACATTCAAATAGTAGGACATTTTCAGTACAGAAGTTTTTTATATGTTGATGTTCAGAGTTGAATTCTTCTACCACAAATGAACACGGGCAGAAAACAGAGAGAATGATACCACAACTTCCATGTCGAGTTTTTCTGAATATTCTGCCCAAAAGATATTGCTTGCTTTTCACTATAAACCATACAAAGCACCCTTAATTTTGGAGGGAACTTAACTGGAGGCTGTGTTGGTCTACGAAACCTGTGTCTCAAAGCATATCTGTTATTAAGAGCTTATGATCAGAGCTGCCTACATAAGTAACCCTTACTAAGTGGAAGAGTCTGTGGAAACAAATGTAAATTAATAACTTTATTCCTAGTATAGAAAAACTCTGGGGGATACATTAATCACTGTGGTGTTAATAGATCATGACGATGTCTTCAAGAATAAACATTTTTTTGATATATTTTAAATTATTAAGAAATAAAAAACATTTGTAGAACTTATTACATGCAGGGCTGGTTGTGATTATTCTTCTTTTCCAGGAGACTTTTCTTGTAAAACTGCTTTGTTGTGGTTATAGACCTATCAAAATTCTTAAAATTAAATCTATGAATCTTGCAAATGCAATGGCATTGTAAATAAACCTTTGGAAAGTTATCATTATACACTGTTTGCCACGCTGTGTTTAGGGTTTTAGAGTCTTCTTAGAAAGTAGTAACCAACCTGAATGATATTTTCAGGAACAATTGGAACTTGTTGACAGTGCTAAAAATTTGAAATTCCATATTTTAAAGCAGTAACAGTTTCACCTAGTGAGACAGAATTTGTAGCATTTAAGCTGCCTAGATTTAGACTTTTAAATCAGCCATATGGGATAGAAAGGGTCCCACTGGAAAAACATTCGTTTAACTCCTGATAAATTACTCATTTTTACTTGTTTATTTTAAAGGACAACATACACAGGAATGTATTCATGGGAGATGAATTAGCTCCTATATTATGAGCGTGCAGTGTGGTTAGTGTGAAACATTTACACCACCCAGCTCATCAGAAACTAGTCAGATCATTTGTTTCATTCCAGCTGTGCTCTTTACATTTACATGGAGCCTGGGACAGAGGGGATTTCAACTTTCTCCTTTCTAATATTTGAAGTTGTACTTCTTTTCCAAATATTGACTACTTTAATCACTAAGATTTATTAACAAAACAAAACAAAACAAAAAATGTCTAAAATCAGATTTCATTTCTGTTGAAGAAATGACCACTGAAATAATTGGGAGACTTTTCAGTTCAAAGGATTTTGGATAAAGCCTGAAATCTTAGCTAATTCCCATGACTAAGGGAGCAAAACTTAGCCTTTAACATTTCAGATGTTTCAATGCAAGGGAAAATGACAGATATTTCTTTAAAGCTGTGTACATTGATGAAATAAGTGCAATGGGAAGTCAGTAGGAAGGCTCTTAGACTTGTGTGTAATGAGAGACATGAATGTTATTCAGTGATATGCTGAATTCTAGGACTTGCTGTGGTGACAGCATCCTTCAGAAAACAGCTTACTAGTCTATTGCTGCTTTCTGGATTTCAGTAAGCCTGTAACTATGGCAAAAGCAGAATTTTCTATGGCGCTCTTCATTCTTGGTCCTGAGAATAACATAAAAAGTTCAGAAATAGAAATAGAAAAGTAATCTTTTCAGTCAATCTAACTATTTGAAAATCTTCAGTGATTCGTTCACATTACAAGGAAAGGTTCTATGATTTTTTTTGTTTCACTTAGTTTAGCTCACTTCTCTGTAACAGCAATACCTCCTTAAATTAACATTAATATGTATTTGACTCAGCACTTGTTAAATGTTGAGTTCTGGGCCCCCAGTACAGGAAAGACATCAGTAAACTGGAGTTGCACTCAACAGAGGACCATCAAGATAGTTGTGGGGTGGAGCACTTGCCCTGTGTGCAGTGGCTTTGGGAGCTGGGTTGTTCAGAATGGAGCAGAGGCAACATCAGGGGGCCCAACAGCAGCGTTCCAGCACCTACAGGGTGGTCACTGAGAAGACAGAGCCCAGTCCTTGGTAGTCACGCATGGCAGGAGGACAAGAGGCAACAGATATAAACTGAAAGGAAAGAAGTTTGGACTGGGTATACGGAAAAAAAATCACCCTCAGGACAGCCAAGCTGTGGAACAGGGCCCCAGAGTGTTTGGACAGTGGCATCCTTGGGGGTTTTTATGACTTGAGTTGGTAAAGCCCTGAGCAGCCTTGTCTGACCTCACAGCTGAGCTCAATAAGGACAAAGAAGTGGATTCTGCTGGTCTAAGCGTTCCTGAATCAGGTCATTGATGTAAGAGGGAAATGCAGTTTATGAGTCACTTTTTATATAAGAACATCTCATCTACATTTAGGGGAGGAAGAAAAAAAAATTCAGTAAAGCAAGCATTGATAGTTTCCCAACATTCACTGTAAACTAAGATGCTTCCCAAATTCCTTCCTAAGCAAAATGTAGAAAAATACTATCATTCTGTCCTTTGCCTTTCTATCTCTTCTCCATTATCTGAGAGTGATTTCTGATATATATTGGTCCTTTCCATTCTGTATTATTCAGAAGCTTCTACCTAATGATTATCAATTTCCATTCCTGTCTTCCCTTACCGTGCATAATGCACAGTCAGATGCTGGGGCATAAGGTTGTCTGCCTGCTCCATCACTCCTGGAGAAAATAATTCAGTCTGTGCTGTGTCAGGTATCTTAGCAGAATCTTGGCTCATGAGCAGATGTGCAAAATTTCTATCTATAAAGATTTAAGATATATGTATAACATCTATAAAGATTATATAAAATCATGTGTCTTCACTGCTAAACAGGAACTTTTCTTAACAAGTGCATTGGAAATAAAAATATGTGTGCTTGAATGTATTCAGCCTCAGCTTCCACGCTTTAAAACTGCTCTCTGATCTACAGAACCCAGAACTGTGAAATTGAAAGTACCTGTATGTGCACTTGAAAGATTAAGAAAGTCTTTCCACAGGCATTTTCACTTGGAAAATGAAAGTGAATTTATATGTGCTACCTTTTCAAAATGTTTTCTGAGATAAAGTTATTCACAGAATAATTTCAACAAGTCATTCTTGAGTCTCTTAGATCTCAGAATGAAGATTATTTTCAAATAGCTCATTGAGAACAGATATCCAAGATTCAGGCGAATCTTGGAGTGAATTGGTATTCCTCCAGCAGATAAGTTGTATATGATATATTCTGTCCTGGATCAGGCATATGTGGCTCTTATTTCAGGCTTTTTTGATAGCAATACCAATTTTTGGATGAAATTCAGTATCCAGATACTTCATACATTTTGGTCTTTCCTCTTGTACCAGTGGTGGTTAGCTTATTTTGAAATATTCAGTAAAGATCTTAAAGCATCCCTGTGCCAGGGATTTACCGGAGAACCCGCTAGAGGCTGCTTTAAGGTCAGCAGTCTTGTTCAGTGCGGCAGACGTATTTATTTTGCACATCAGGACACGTACCAAGGTCTAAGTAAGGACTTGGAAGCCTGTTTTGAAAATCTTGACACTAAAATCCATCAGTTGTCTTCCTTGCTCATATTTGCTGTCATTCCAGTGCAAAAAAATTTTTTTCACCTGGTAGGATGTGACTACTGGAATGCTCCTGGCATGGGAGTGAAGCCACATGGAGATGACTTCCTGATCTTCCTAGCAGTGGGATAGCTGCAGGTCACTCCAGGAATCCCCCACACAGGTGTGTGCTTGAGTGTGGGCTGTGGGACAGCGAGGTGACAAGAAGCAAAAACGACTGGAAGAATTACTGTGATAGCAGACACAAAAACTCACATTCCTGGGCTGTTGTTCTACCTTGTGCTCCATAGGTAGCCCAGCTTGGAGACTGTTGAGGGCCTGCTGATCACAAAGGTCATTAACAATAATCACAGGATCACACAGAATCACAAAATAGTTTGGGCTGGAAAGAACCTTAAAGATCACGTAATTCCAACACCCCTTCCGTGAGCAGGGACACCTCCCACTAGATTAGGTTGCTCAAAGCCCCATCCAGCCTGACCTTGAACACCTCCAGGGATGGGGCATCCAGAGTTTCTCTGGGCAACCTGTGCCAGTGCCTCACCACCCTCCGAGAAAAGAAGTTCTTTTTAATGTCTATTAATGTCTAATAAAGTAGATGCATGGGTGATGTTCTTCTCAGTAGTGCTTCAAGTCAGTGCAACTTCCTCTCTGACTGATCTGTATAGAAAAGGATATAAAGCATTTGCTTTTTGTAGCAGATTGTTTTGTTTGGTCTTACTGTCTGTTTACTGTTATTACTAGGCTGTTTTTTCTATCGTATAGGTTTGTGAGGGAGGAACTATTTAAAAACACACTTCTTGCTCTGTCAAGGTGTTTTTACACATAAATCAGTGAAAGTAAAATTTGCACTGTCTCAGGACTGGAAAAGCTGCTTAACAAAGAGAAACAACATACTAAGGAAGGTATTGCTTAAAAGGTGGTACTCAGTACTTGATCCACAGAATTTAGTACTTATAATTTATTGAGAATAAAACTTATTTGAATATAATGGGACTGATCCCAAAACTAAAATTTATTAGGCTTTGTCACCAGACCTGGAAGTGCAAGAGAAAGTCAACAGATACCATATGCAGTGTGTAGCATATGAATGTGTATATAAGTACACAGATTGTGCATGTAAACATACAAAGTACTGATGCTACAAATAAGTTCACTTTCTGGACTGGAGTAAGTTTTTAAAAAGCACTTGCAGGAACTGCCCAGTTCTCTTGGTTAGCCAGTGGATGGCAGCTACCTAAATTCCCATGGTGTTTGTGAAAAGTCCATGCTTCTGTGTTATCACAAAAAGTACATCTGAGGTCCTTACCTAGGAGTACAGGTGCTCCTATCTGTTTAAATACATAACTTATATAGCTTCACATAGCCATTTCTTTATGCTTCAGTCCTGACCCTGGTCCCCTTGAACTGCTGCTGCTTCCCCTCTGCAGTCAGCAAGGAGAGCAGCCAGAGCAGCAGTCCGATAGGATCGGTTTCCTCCATGACCCAGACCCTGGTCATACACCTCAACATCACTTCTCCCCCTTCCTCACCCACCCGCATGATGGCAAAACCTACCTTAACCTGCCCATATGATAATGGAGTTCTGTAAGTTATGGTAAGGAAATTGGCACATTCTCTGTCTTCTCATATATAAGTGGATCCATAGATACTGTGTGCTACAGATGACCTGTTCATATTCAGGTTAATCATGTACATTTATTTAGGAAAGCAAACTGTTTACCAAAGACAAAGGCAAGGACTCCCTCTTTCAAACAGTGCTGCAGATATTTGAGGGAACATGAATGTATCTAAGAAGCAAGTTTTTTAAATTTCAAGCATTCTTTATCTAAAGGAGACGTGAAAAGCTTTGCTTTTGCATGGTTTCTAAGTTCTGTGGACTTACAGGAACATAAAGAAATGTGCAAACTGTGTTGCTGTTGTTCACCTCTGTGATATGATCTCCCAACTCAAGACTACTTACTGGATCACTGAATCATCAGTGTGTTATTGTACAGTATGTTTTCATAATGCTCCACACTGTTGAACTGAGCAGGGATATAGCAAAGATATGTGGTTTATAAAAGGAATTTTAAAATTACCTTAAATTCTTTCCTACGCAAAGGTTACTCTTTATATTTGAAAAATGCTTGGAGTCTTTTAGCAATTATACTACCTGGTAGCTGGAAAGCCACTTACTTTAAAGATTTAAAAAAAAAAAAATGATATCAGTAGCCTGCTTGGAGCCTACTGCACATCTAATTATCTTTCTTGGTCTTAATTATTTAGCAAGTGCTAATAAACTGCACGTATCATGACACTCATGTTTAATAAGCATATAAATTTAATTGATTTTTTTTCCCCCATCTCTTTGAAGATTCACAGACACGGAATTCAATCACAAGGCAATGGCATTATAACTTCCAATATAACATCAGGTTTTAATAAGCCTCCTGTTTGCTGCACACATGTGCTTAAGACTGCCTGGAAACCAAATCAACAGAGAAAAGGGATTACTTTAGATTACTTTGAAATGTGCATTGTTTGAAATGGCCTCTGGTGACCAGCTTTCATGAATGGCTGATTTTACTTGTGGGGCACGTCATCTGGCTCAATTATACCAGCCTCCTTTGTATGACAAGTGCACTTCTTGGCTGTGTTGAAATATGAAATTCTAAAACAAAGAAAATCAGATGGTGAGAAATAAATTTAAGAAACTGTATATTGTTAGAAGCTTGTAAATTAACAGGAGACATTCTTCTTGATGAAGAATATGTCAGAATTTTCTTTCAAAACCATTTCATAGATTTGAAGTTAATATAAAAATATTATTTTTATTTGCTTTAATCTTTTGTTCAACTATATTAACAACATTAAAATAAAATACATATTTTCCTTTTCTTTAAGATAGTTAATGTATTAAATTAAATATGTACATTAACTACAGCTATGTATTTTTAAAATGTTATTGAAGTTTGCTGTTTTACCCTGACATGTGAAATGCTGGAAACTTTCTCCTACCAAGAATATCCCTTAACCTGCACAAAGTTATAAAAGTAGGTTAGGAAGTGTGCATTATACTTTCAAGTCACTGCAGGCTTTTTCCTTTCCTGTCTGTAAGTGTTTTTGAAATTACAATGCAAAAAATTTAATATAAGGTTATGATTCTCCCTGCCTGCAATTACTTTAAATTATAGTTACTTTAAATTAATCTAGCCTGAGGCACTGATGATACATCATTATAATACACAGATTATGTTTGGAAGTTGAGCAGATAACTGATTGATTAGCAAAGCGTGTTGGAAATCCAATAGATAATGATTAGATTAGACCTAGATAGGAACTGCATTCTTTGTGTTCACTGTAAATCCTATACTTTACAGCTAAGATTAGGGGATTAACCTTTAAGAAGAAATGGTAGATCTTGCTTTTTTCCTGACTTCTGCTGTACTGTAAATGTGTTTCCCATGGTTGCAGGCTTGATATTCCCACAGGAAACTGGCCTGCAGATTTACGCTGTTCTGCCTGGTAGCCTGAGATTGCAGTGTTTTCCTTTTAAATATGAGATAGAAGCGTAAGATGTGAGAAAAGCATTAATGTTACTGAACAGAAAACAGTCATCTGTCAACAGCTTTTACCACTTAAGTGCTTCACTGTATTACTGAAATTGAGAGTTGTTATCCTTATTGTTGTTGTGGAGTGTTACAACCAGCTAGTCATCAAGGCCATATGATTTAAAAAGAGATTTAAGACTTCTGAACTGCTAGGTTGCTCTGGTGCAAATGAACATGTTGCCTACCTGGCCTTTTATTATGTAATTTCAATCTGTCTGCACAATTGTCATGAAATTACTAATTTTGTAATTTGGATGGCTCTCTAACTGCACACCTGTTATGATTCAGACTATGTGAGACTCTGAGAAGTCCATCCACACTTTGACATAAACTTCAAAGATTCACAGAAGCTGAACATGTGTTGTTGAGAAAAACCCATTCACTCCCTTTAGCCTTGGACTTTCCATGTATGCAAAATGTTCTTGAGTACAGTAAGATTTCTAGATGGGTAAATCTC
Organism: Anser brachyrhynchus; assembly: GCF_964034855.1. Lineage (NCBI taxonomy): Eukaryota > Metazoa > Chordata > Aves > Anseriformes > Anatidae > Anser > Anser brachyrhynchus. The sequence goes on from NC_137695.1 coordinate 126,302,020, forward strand.
ACTTCAAAACAAAGAACTACAAGTAGAGGGAATAAACCACTGATCCTGAACTTTGCGGGGGGCACTGGTGGGTGAAGCCATCTCCAGTTAACATGATGCCAATGACAGCGATGTCTGGCCCTCTAGGCAGACTGACCAGCTGACCAGGCACCCACCAGTGTGACCAACCTCCAAGTTCATACTGGAAATTAAAAAAACACTGTCAATAGCAAATTCCCCACTCTGTTTTCTACGGATATTCAGAATTCTTGATGTGTTTTTCCCTTCTACTTTTCTTATTCAGAATTTGATTTTAAAGAAACAGAACACTGGGGACATATTCCTATCAAAAATGTTTATAAAATACAAAACTGTCAAATCAGCTGGTCATATATAAAATATATAGGTTGATAGTGTTCCTCTGTTTGGGATCAGGAAATAATGCTTATATTCTTGTGGTAACTGATGTTTGGGATTTTGTTTGTTTGAGGATTTTAGTTGATTTAGTTATCAGAGAAACATGTAGGAAGAAATTATCCAAGGTAGTCTATTGCATAAAGGACATGAGACAACTTATCACTTTCAGTGATAAGGCCTTCTGCTTTTTTTCCATACTTTTGATAATTTTTGTGCAAGTTCCTAACACTTGTCTGCAAATATCAAAAATTTCCTAAGTATCAAAACATTCATTAGTGGAATATGTCTTAGTTAAGCCAATTTTTGGAGGCAGGGAAATGGAAGTACAAAGAAATAATCAGTAGGATACTGGACAGTAATGAAGGACAAAACACTTAACCATAAAATGACCACTGCAACAGCAGTTTCTTCATTTGGGATCCCTGTTCTACCTTACATTCTCAATTCGCTGGGCATATTTATTGCTAATATCAAGGGAACCAAAATGTGAATTCTATTTCTCAAGATCCACAGTCACAGTCCACTTTATTCTTTTCTTCTTCTCCTTCTCCTTGTTTCTCCTTCTCCTTCTCCTTCTCCTTGTTTCTCCTTCTCCTTCTCCTTCTCCTTCTCCTTCTCCTTCTCCTTCTCCTTCTCCTTCTCCTTCTCCTTCTCCTTCTCCTTCTCCTTCTCCTTCTCCTTCTCCTTCTCCTCCTTCTCCTTCTCCTTCTCCTTCTCCTTCTTTTTCTTCTTCATTATTTATTATTATTATTATTATTATTTTCTTATTAATAGTAGTAATTCTTTCATTGGCCAGAGTAGATCCATTTTTGTTTCTAAGGAAAGGCCTTAACTATGCCTTTGGATGATGTTCATGCTCTTCATGCTCATTAGAAAACAGGAGTATTGTGGTGTAGAGAAGACAAAGTTGTCAACCCTTTGTTAACACTTGGTTGTGCATTACTGATCTGGAGCATTACATAGCTCATGGTCTTGGGGACAAACATATGTCCAGTAGCCTTACTCACTATCCCCACACTTGACTTCAGATTTATAACCAAGGAAGAAATCTGTTCGCATAAGCTAGATTCCCTATGCAAGGATGAAATATATTAAATAAGAAGTCCACACATCTTTAAAGCTTATAACTGAGAAATACAGTTATGGACATTCAGTGGCCTTTTTTCATAAACAAAATGTATGATTTTGGACAAATTTTTATTGGCCAAACACAGAAAGGCACTTTGGGTGAGCACAGTAAAAAATGCAGATGTCAAAACAATGTGGATTTGCAAAAGGAGAACATTCTTTTCTGAAAACTAGTTGTCTTTTGTTGTGTTCCAAATTAATCCCTTTCTGTCTTTCTGCCTTTCTGCTTACATTATGCTAATAATCTTAAATGCTTCTTGGCCAAAATGAATGTAAAATCTACAGGTAGTTTCAAAAGATATTTTTTTATCTTTCACTTTTTCTCCTGGTCACTGAAAGACATTCTGTTAAGAGACCTAGAAATCAAGTCCTTCTAGTTTTTATTCCACATGACAAAAAGTGGCACTGTAGCCCTTCTTTGCAGTGCCCTGCCAATGTAATTCAAGTTTCACGGGTAATTAATTCTCCATGCCAACGAGTCCTTGAACTGCCTGTTATAATACTAGCAGCATAGAGCCAACTAAAGAACCAAGTTTTCAGATTTTATCCCATGAAAGGTGAGTACAAACTATGAATTTGCGATTCCATTAAAAAAATAAGAATGACTGTAAAATAAAAAGTACATCCAGATGAGGTAAAATAGTCTCCTGGATTTCGTACTACTCCAGTTTCATTTATTTACTGACAGTGTTTCAGTTGTCATAGGTATATTAAGGCAAAATATAATTTAAATTTATCAAATAGCACATATCTATTTTCTTTTTGTAAATGCTCTTAGAGAAAAAAAAAAAACATTTCATATTACAGCCTTGATTTCTGAACACTGCACAGAAATTTTTAAGTTTACATCCTCATATGGATCTGAAAAGGTCCTTTTTAGAGTTTCTCCTATTTTTGTCTATTTCCCAAGACAAATTACAGTGTCTGTAGGGGCACTTGTAGACTACCAGACAGTATCCAACACAAACAGCCTTGTCTTCCATTATCAAGGCTGTATTTTGACAGTTTTCTTTACTTCATTTCCTTCTAGAACTGGGAAACAGGCTGTAAGAGGACAATTTCTCAAAGATCACTTCAGAATAAAGATTTGTCATATGCAAATATGTAATTGTTATGTGCAATGAAAAGTGGCTTTACTGTGTTCTTGTACAGGAACCATTCAATGAGACTTTGTTAATTAGTTTTATACATGTCTTGATATTTTCCTTTATCCATCAAGGGGAAGAAAGTAGATAGCTGGAAAAGAAACCCTTCATTTCTTTTACCCAGAAAAGAATTGTCTAAGGTGGCTGTAACTTGCTGAAATAATCTAAAGCAAAAAGGACTTTTTTAAAAACTAGCACAGCCCAAAGAGGGTAGAATGAAGAACACTTACTAATGTTAGTCTGGATTACTATAAATTTTATTAGCACTGAGGTGTAATTGTCAGGAACTTTCAGTTTCATACTGTGGGGGATTATTCAAACATGTTGGTGCCAATGTTTGCTCAATGCAGTCAGGATGACTGCACTTTCTGGGTCAACATTGTCTGAAAAAGTTTGCTGTACAGTAGAACTGATGTAAGAAACTAAACATTGAGTCTCACTTCATGTATCCTTTCATTCTTTGTGAGGTGAGTCAAAGTTTTGCTATTTAAAGATCAGACATTTAGAGGAATTGTATTTCTCCTTTGCACCAAGAGCATGTGGTGTCTGGTGTCTGTCAGAAGAATGCTTACTTCTTCGGTAATCCTGTTCTTTGGTGCTTTTGTCAGCTTCTATGTGGCTTAAAACAAATACATGGAAATTGAAGTATTTTAAAAAGTCAGTCCGGACTAATTACAGACTTCCAGTCTGCTTATCTGAGTGTTGTGTAATCACCTAAATGGCATTTAACCTTAAATGCCCAGCCCCTGTATTGGCTTTGCAGTGCTATAATGCTAGTCAGAGACTGCAATGTTTGGTGGGGCAGAGACAATGAAAGACAGGATTTCTCTGCAGCAGACACTTAGATTTTCCTTTTAAAGACATTCACACTCTTCTGGTGTAATTACAGCCTGCCAGAGTGAGGAGCATGAAACTGTTTTGCTTGTGAAGCTTAAAATAAAAGGTGTATATGAAAACAAGAACACGATCCTTTTTCTAGCAGTCCAGCACCAAGTCCCTTCCCCTCCCTCTCCTATGGCTTCTTCCCCTGATATTTAGAGCACCTTCCAATTAACATATTTTTAGGTGAGTGATGGGGACTTTTTTTGTGTGTGTGTATGTTTTGCTTTCATTACACCATTTTTGTGCTTATTTGTTGGTTTGTAGTTAATGTCGCATGTCTAAATTTGAAATCTCAGGTATGGGAGCATAATGTTATGAATCATGCTCCAGCCTGATTATATAATGTCCACACCAATTCCCATGCAGCTTTCCCCATAAGCAGACCTCTTGAGTGGTCTTGGGCTTGGGTGGTTTTGTGCTTTGTTTTATTTCTTTAGGGACCGAAGTCACCGTGCTTTATCCACAGTCCCAAAATAATGTATGTGGCAGGTCAGTACCCCGGAGGGAGCAGGCATGACTCTGTGGTTTCTTTTCCACCCCTTTCCTTTTTGCCCCCAGGTATTCCCTCCCTTCCCTTGTGTAACAGGATGGTTTTTCAGTGCTTCACTCAGTAATGCAAAAAATGTTCAAGTGTAAGTGGCTGCCCATTCCTCCCCAGGCCAATCAGTCATTTTCAGTCACAGGTTTAAATCTGCTGCAGCAACGGCAAGCCTCTGTGCTTGCATCAGGTCTTACAAAAGCAAGGCTGTTTGACTGACAGGCACGGAGAGGGGGTTCCGATAACTCACTGAGCCGAGTATGGAAACGGAGTATCGAGGACAAGGCTGTGCCAGGGGTACTGTGCATTATGGATGAGGCACTCGGGTCCATCGTTGATTGATTGAGGGACAGTTACGCTCTTTCACAATGCTGGGTAAGATCATCTGGACTGTCACTTAATATGAGCTTTCTTGTCACCGGGAAGATGACTTTTCATGTAGTGATCCAATGCAGATTGCAAATGACAGCCATGCTCTCCTCTCTGCTTTGTTGGGGTTTAGTTGCTCATGCAGGTGAGTTAAGCTAAAATAGCTTGATCGTTTGCCAGGTGCCATACACTGGAATTAACTCTTATTTGCTGAATCTCAGGCTGCTTATAAATGTTGGAAAAGCACCTGCGTTTGATGACATGATATATATGTCCTTTATCTCTAACAGCCAAGGTGCCACCTAACCGCTGCATAGGTATAGCATTAAATTAAGCAGATGAGCTGGGGGGAATGCAAATTTTTTCTACTCTTCTTTTTCAGGACAGAGAAACAAGCTGTAATGAACAGTTCTGGAGACTTTGAAGCACAGCCACAGCGCTGAGGTCTTTGACTGACAAGCCTTCAGCTTTCTCCTTCTTATAGGGCTCCTCCTACAGATGTTCTGAACACGTCTGCATCCCAGCAATTTTTTACTGCGCCCAGGTACTGACTGTAAGGAACATGCTGCATAAAAAGAAGCGTGGGGTGTAGGAGAAGGAGCAATGTGAGGAGTACACCAGGAGTCAAGCCTATACAAAATGCAGGCAGTGGCATGACTTCAAGCAAAAATTATTTGAGAAAGCATAGTTGCAGAAGGACCGAGTTTATTCTTAGAAAATGATAGAATAAAGCTCTTATTCAACAATATGGCTTGTGTCATGTCAAATGGTATGTGTCAGGTCTGACTTCCCTAAGTATCATCCTTTTCCTGTGTGACTGGAAGTTTATTTATTGCTTAAACAGAATTTCTTTTCCTCCCTACAGGTCTTGAAAACTAGAGTTCAGGCACTTCTGGATTGCTCTTTTCATTGAAATACTGGAACTACTATGAAGTCCTCCTTGTTTGCACTCCTCTTGGCAGTGCTCAGTACTGAACTGCTGACAAGTCACTGTTCCACTGTCAAGTCCCCAAGGTTCAGAGGACGTGTGCAGCAGGAGAGAAAAAATATCAGACCAAATATCATCCTTGTACTCACAGATGACCAAGATGTGGAGCTAGGTGAGAAAAAATTGTTATTTGCTACTTCATTTCCTCATGTGTGTTTCAGTAATTTCTGCCAGGCAAGAAGTACTTCAAACTCAGAGAAGGCAGTGGTCCTGAAACACTATCAGAATGTGGAACAAGTTTGGAAAATCGGTTAACAAATATTATTTAATAGCATTTATCAGATTTAATTGCAGACTTTAGAAAATGCATGCATGTCAAAATCAATCATAAAAGTCGTTAATCACCACCATAAAAAGATTTAATAGTGCATGCAAGGACACACAGGTAAAAAACTTGCATCAAAAGTTCTTTTTCAGTTTGTTGCTTTACATAGCATTTAAAATTCAAGCCTTATGAGATTAGCCTTTCCCTCAGTGCTGCATAGGTGAGTATTTAAGTTCTTCACATACTTGTCACGTGTGAATGCCATTTGACTTGTTTACGCACACAGGAAAACTGTCTCATTTCAGAATATAAGGCTAATTTCTATATGAGTTATTACAGTGTTTAAAATTCATCTGTCTTAAAACTATGCTATGTATGTAACGGTAAGATAGTTCTGCTTTCACAAGTATACTGAATATGTGAGCACAACCTGGATACACCAGACAGAAGTGATTTTCACATATATTTCTCAGGGCGGAAAACACTTGGATGATGTTACAGGAGGCCTTTGAATGTTTTCCATTAAATAAGTTAGAAAGATATTAATGACGGTTATGCATATAACTGATTTTTGGTTCACTGCCTGAAGTGAAAAAATAAGGAGAGAAAGAGGATCATTTTAGGTTACCCCCAAGCACATATTTCAGTTTTGGGGGCAGGAGGTAAGATCAAAAAGGTGGAAAAATGGCAAATAAATTTGAAATGAAATCTTGCATTCTTAGTGTTTTTTAATGAAAGACATGTTTTTAATAAAAGTAAGGTGATTTTTTTAAACAAAATACCATAAAACACTGAAAAAATCAAAATGTTTCACTCAGAAAACTTGTAACAAAATAGTTCATTTATGCTAATATCAAATACATTCAGCCAGAAAGTTATAGGCAAAAAGAACTAAAAGCAACCCTAACATTCTTGAGTTATTAGCATTTTTGTATTTGTCATTATGCAATAATAGTTTATGCAGTCTTTCAGAGCTGTGAGAACATAATTAATACACTGTATTTCGTGACTGAGTGTTAATCCTTTCGTGCAGCAGTTTTGTCCCAGAGCTCCTCAAGCAGGCCCTGAGATCTGAGTACGTCTTATCTATTTCATTTCTCACTCTTTCTAAAGTCTGCTCTGTTTAGCCATGCTGCATAATGAATGTCTGTTCCTGGCTCTATTTTTGGCCTAAAATACAGCTATTACAATAGGAATGCATTTCTTCTCGATAGAGTTGTTCTGAAAATTTCGTTAAAAGGGTCAAGTCACGTCTTCCTTTTTGTGGTCAGAAAGAGCCTGCTTTCTCCAAGGCGCTGGGGAAGGTAGGTCAGCAGACACACGTCTCTGAACAATGTTACCGACTAGCTGTCTTCAATCTTGAGAGAGGGTTTGCTAGTGGTGAGAGAGCAGGAAGGATGTGGCAAGCCACTTTGTTCATTTTGTGGAGCTCCTCTCTTTGAAAGCTGCACTGGATGTTCACAGAGGGCTCTGGCTCCTATTAGCAAGCAGTTGAGCAATAGCCTGGACATGTATGCGTTCCCACTGCATTGAATGAAGACACAGGTTTCCCCTTTCCATAGATCATTTCACAGGAAACAGGATTCAGCCCCAAGACTTACTGTATTGCATTATTCGCACTTCTACTAATAAATCATTCTGCTTATTTGAAAAGCAAAGCCATACTGTTTTCCATGTGTGAAGTATCCCCTTGCCCTTTCGTGATTGCTGTGAAAAAAAATCCTGTTTCCCAGAGGTCAGTGGGAAGTAACACTTTACGCCACAAACAGAATAAAGCTTAGGCAGGGTTATCCAAAAATCACAAGACTGAAAGTCTCTCAGTGTGGATTATTTGCTATTGTATTCCCAGCACGAACATTTCTAAAAGCCGTTCTAAATGAATGCTTGAACATAAAAGCATATAAGGTACACTATAGATTTCAATCAGGAAAGAATTGTCTCCAGAGCTTGTGTAAGAATTGAATCAAAATATTCAGCTGCCTGAGTGCAAATGATATACAGGGGAGTTATCCAAAGTAAAATTTGCAAGAAGCAGAGAACTAGAATTTAGTTAGTGCTCAAAGCAGCTCTTTGTATTGATCTGCACCATCCCCCTGAGTTCTGCATTCTGAATACATAGAAGTTCAGCAGAGCTGCTGTCTCATACAACTTATCAGATAAAAGCCCCAAATTGCTCCACAATTCCAGTCAGTTCTTATTATACATGCTGAGAGGAACGTGGCACAGAGGAAGGATATTACCGAACAGCTGGTGGATAGTAACTTAGGCAGTATGAAACAGCCTGGCCCACAGCTCTTGAGGAAAATCAGCAGGAACTAGGCCCAGAAGCTGGGAAATGATCAGTGAAATTGTGCCTCTGCACACTTTTAGCCCTCTCCAAAATCCTGAGGACAGAGAAATAACTGCCTGACACCTTGGTAAACTCACATCTTCCTCAAGACAAAACACCAGCTCCCAGAACTGCTTGGGAACAGTACCTCCAGAGACAATGTATTACTGCTGTATTAGGGCAGTGGCCTAATGTATTAGGGCAGTGACCACAGCTCCCACTGAGGCCATGTCTATATTCTTTTCAGGCATGAGGACTGGTATTTCCAACTTTTTGCTCACTTTTAAATCACTTCCCCTGCCCTCCATGTTCTCTGTCACTTTGTTCTCCCATGTGCTTTGCACACATCAGTCCCTCAAGCTGACCCTCAAGCATGACCCCCTCCCCAATATCCTCACTGGGATATTTTTGCAATGTCAAAAAGGAATCAAAAATAATGAAGACTGGTAGTTCCAGTATTTCAAAGCCAGAGCCCTTTGAGATGTTGGAGAAATGGGAAAAGGTTTAAAAAGGGGGTGAAAAAATCCCTAAGAAGTAAAATAAGACAATTACTTCATCAGTTGGTGAAGGGATCACATCATCCTCTGGATACATCATATCAGGCATAATTTACCTGGTTTGCTTTCCATCTTGACTAGAAATTTCAAAGTACTGAAAAATACGAGCTGAAAAAATGGAGATATATTCTGAGATCCACAAGAGTCTGTCACTTTACTGAGGCCTTGAATAAACAGATTAAGACAAGACAGTTTGGGCTGTCCCATTGTAGAGTTGTCCACCTGTGATACGCCTGGGTGAAAATCTACAGCAACTTTCAGATTCTTTATGAAACCTTGGTTACCGCACTTACTTCTCAATATATGAGGAGAACAAACTGAGAGGTGATGCTGAATTTCTTTCTGACAAAACTTTCTAATTTCTTTGTCCAAAGTGGCTGTCCTCAGTTATCTGGTTCCCCTCAGGTGCTCCCCACTTGGTCATGTAGAGCGCTGGTGTCCTGCTGTCAGACAGCGCCTGAGTACATGTGCCCTGAAGACTGTGGGCCAGATGGTAAAGAGCACAAGCTGTGAGGAGAGCTACAGACAGCAAAGGATTATAACTTATATCAGCAACTTTTATCTCCTACTTATGTTTTGTTTCCCAAATGAGGAAGTCTCACCTGCTTTGAAGTGTCCATTCCAGAATTTCCAGAGGGGCTAAATCTATTATCAGTGTCAGTAAGTGCATACCTGGAAGAAAAACTTACTCATAAACAGCAGGTTTGCAGCAGCAGAGGGCTGACCAAGCAGAGGAATGAGGAAGGGCTGTAACAGCTATTCATTTATAATGCATAGAGGCATGAAAGTGCACATTGGCTCTGGTGCTGTTACTGTGCATTAGCGTACCACGGCGGTGCACTTCCTATCTGAGAGGATCTACAAGCACTTTGCAGCTGAACTCTCAGTAATAAACTGTGGCATTTCAAAAATGGGAGAGCTATGGGAAAAAAAAAAGAAAAAAAAAAAAACAAAGAAAAAGGAAAAGCCAGCCTGGGGTCCAAAATAAAGACAATGTAGAGTAAGGATCATCTCTTGTTGGACTTTTACTCAACAACTCCTTGAAACACTCCCACTCATACACATGCAAGACCTCTAGTGCTCAGGGAACTCTCAGTTACTCTCCTACTTCTCTGTGTCTCTAAACGTTTTTTGTCTGTACTGAGTTCAGGAAAGCACAAATGCAGGCGCTCTGCATTTAGGAAAGATGGACTGTGAAAGAGGAAGAATCCAAAATGATGATGACTTCTTCTCAGGGTACTAAATATATCCTTAAAAACACATCAGTACTGCACCAGGAATTGCTAAAGAACTAACTGTCTCTTCCTTTTGTTTTACCAAACAATTCTGATGCAAAAGATTTCACATTCAGCACTGACTCTTTATCCCAAAAGCAAAACCAGAGCATGCTTAACTTTATCTAATAACATAATTTGTAAGATTTTACTGCTAACACCTAAAGCTGAACCTCCTTGGCAGTTTTGTGGCTTTACAGGCATTTATTTCATGATTCTAAAGCCTTTCCAAGTGATCCAAACAAAACCACCAAGAAATACTCTTATTTTATCATTGGAATCAATTATTTTAATTTTAAATTTAAGCTGACTGTTGTCAATTTTACAAAATGAATTGTAAAACCAAAGGGAAAAAAAAATAAGAAAGAATTCCAGGAACACCTTTTTACAGTAAAAACTGAGCAAGTATTAGAAATTGCAGACATGTTTCCTGGACACATACTGACATATCTGTGGTTCATAGTCACTGTTCACTCTCTGCTCTGTTGGATAACCAAAACAGCAAAGTTTGACAGCTATCAGCAAGTACTGACAGACCTTATCAGGAGCTGCTCAGTGTTTCTGCAGTCAGAAATCTGCATGCCCTGCCTGTCTCACCTTGTTCACAAAGGAGTTTTAAATGACACAAATAACAATCTTCGTTCTTTAAAATGGATCATTGCAGGAGTATGTTGGGAATGCAAGAGTTTATCAAGAAATGTGCTGAATTTTGCTAGTACTTTTTACATAAAAATTCATCCCCAAAATGTGATTTTGATCACAGTGCTTTAGTTTTGGAGCCAGACATGCAGATCCTGGGTCCACAGAAACTTCCCTTTGGGAAAATTTTTAACTGAATTCTTTCTCTCCCTTCCCAGCCACCTACTCCTTCCTTCCCTTCCTCCTTTCCCACCTACCCCCTTCTCTCTCTCTGATTATCTGATAAAAAAGAAGGGATTGTAACAAATTAATTAGTAATCTCAGAATTTTACATACCTTTCTGGCACATTGACTAATGATGCAGTCTGTGTAACATACTGTTTTCCTACAGCAGCGTTTGAAGTACTGTTGACCTATAAATTTGATACAGCTCTAAAGCTTTAACACTGCATTTCTATATTAGTCTGCACTTTAGATTTGTTTTGAAGCCTGAGAAAAAAAGAACTCAATCTTTCTGGAATCCTGAAAAATATGTTTGGTGATATAAGACAGATTTTATCTTTTCTCCTAAAATTACCTAAGCTATGGTGTAGTACAGACCGATGTCTGAAAGCAAGCTAATCACTGATACTTTACTTTTAATGGCGAAATAGCATCCAGTATGTTCTAACTGTTTCTTGCAGCAGAATGATAATTGGTGCCTTTTTTTTGCAGGGTCCTTACAAGTGATGAACAAAACCAGGCGGATTATGGAGAATGGAGGGGCCTCTTTTATCAATGCATTTGTAACCACCCCGATGTGCTGCCCATCACGTTCCTCCATGCTGACTGGGAAGTACGTGCACAACCACAACATCTACACCAACAACGAAAACTGCTCTTCTCCCTCCTGGCAGGCTACTCACGAGCCCCGCACCTTCGCTGTGTATCTCAATAACACTGGGTACAGAACAGGTAAGAGACAAATCAACAGTAGCTCTTTGTTTAAGTGAAGACGGTGGACGTGGAGCGGCAGGTCTTGACTCACTGCCTGAAATGAGGTGACTATTGTTCCAAATTGGGTTTACAGAGCAGGGGTTTAATGTTATGGGGAGGGAGGCGATTACTGCCAGCTGGTCCAGATCTACAGCTAACAGCCACGCAAAGTAACTCACTTGTAATGGGGCAGCATATTTTCATGCTTGGATGTCCCAGGTGGGAAATAAGCTGTTGGGCAGTTACACCTCGTGAGAAAGAGGTGCATTTTCGTGGCATTGTGGGTCTGAACTGGCAGTTCCAGCCATGACTATGGTCAGTGTTAGGGCCTGCTTGTGGACCGCTGCTAGCAGTTCTGGGAGAAGATGTCAGGGCCAGACTAGGGAATGGTGCCAAAGACCTCACAGGAGCGAAGTGCCTGTCATGGGAGTGAAACAAGGTGAATGCTATAATTTAAACTTTGCCACGGGGCGATACTTCATTTGCATTTTCTGAAAATGAATAGAAACTTGCCTTTAAGAAGGATTGTTCTGCTGTGCACCAGTAAGATTTGATAGTTTTCTTGTAAATTCCTGGTGGTTTTCCGTAGTCAGGAGATCCCTTTCCTGTCTACAAAGAGCTCTTCTTATTCCCCTCATCCATGCTTCAGCTTGATGTAAAACCCGATTCATTTATGCATCACCTATCCCCTAAGATTCAATCTGTAGACACGTTAGGCTCCAGCCTGACTTCCCCTTCTCAAGGTACAGGAGTTGTGCGAGGTCATCAGGGTGCAATTTGTCCAGAAGCGTCATCCGACTACAAAGACTCTCCTTTACAGGACCAAGGAGGCACGGATCATGGTGCCAACTGTGTTCCTTACAATGTAATTGGCAGCAGAGAAATTTGTCTGTATCAGTGGTTTAGGCACAAGAACAGATTGCTTTCAAAACATAGCAGGCAAATGTCTCCATGCTGTCTGCTTGTCCTAGTTCTCTTAATGCTGCTACACTCGGCGCCTTACATTTATCTGCCTGTTTGCCATCTTTTCTTCACCAAACAAACTCGCTCTTTCTTCCACTCTGTCTCTCTCTATCTGTAATTCTGGAGAGCTTCTGCATCCTGTTTAAAAAGCAAAAACAAACAAATACTTATCTTCTCTGGGCCTGACACATGCACTGAACAGTTCTTTAGTCTCTATTAAGCTGATTTCAGTAAAGTTGCCGTCAAAATACAGCACTGCTAAACCTGAGTAAGGGTCAGCACCAAGGCTTTTGAGGGGAAAAAGAGAGGAGAGAGCAAACGGATTATCACTGCTAGAAAATGTGCTGAATTCATCCTAAGATATAAGCCTCAGAAACCCTTTCTGCTTGGTCGATGGCCATTTCATATGGGATCTGCCTTTCCTGTTCTTAAAAAAATTGAGTATCTTACTGACTTGTAACATAACACTTGCAGAACTGAATGCCTCCTGTGTAAACTGGACAGCTGTAGCAGACTTTGGTGTCACCCACCCTCTTTGCCCTCTGCTTTTGCGCTCTGCTTTGGGTAAATCTGCGCTGCCATGTGTTATGACGGCACATGGAGATGTCTACTAAATGCAAACTTGGCCCTGTTGAATGGAAAAGAAAAAAGGATTAAAAAGAAAAGGAAAAAATCCATTTCCAAAGGCAGACAGAGGGATCCCAAGTCCTAAAACTGTCAGGTTAGTTGAGTTTTAATGAAGGGCAGGATGGGGAAAAAGAAAAGAAAAAGGCAAACAAAAATACTTGTACGAAACTGTTTCTGACCAAAGTACATTGCTTGACCCTATAGTAATATGGCCCTAAAGAACTTATCCCTTTACTCCTCGTAAGATGAGCCCCCGTTCCAATTACCCCACAATTATTTTTTGATGCAGAAGCCTAATTAACAGCAGAACTTGTAATATATTTTTCAAGGACAGTGTTGCCTCATTAAAGAGTCATCAAAAGTCCACTAACTAACTAATAATTTACATTTCACAGCTAGAAGGTTTAGTAAAACCGTAATGACTCAAGAACACCTAGGAGCGAAAAATAATTGAGAGTGAAAAAGAGGTAGCTGGGGAGAGAGAGCAGCTACATGACACACGGGCTCATTGTGACTCTGTGCTGAACCTGCAGACTCCACGAGTATTTACCCTGTGAATTTCTCTGTGTTTTGGGAGGAAATCAGTATCCTCCTCAAAGGGAAACTGAGGCAGAGAAAGAGAAAGTGAGTGACTCAAGGCCACTCAATTTGGTGGCCATCCTGTTACGGGACTAGTCTGAAGAACCTCGATATACCAGTTGAGACGATGTGCTATACCTCGGATCTGGTTCTCTGTTTGAATTGATGAGGATTTAGCTCTCACTTTTTGCACAGGGTCAAATTATTATATAAGCCAGTGGAAATAAGGGGGTGGCAGAATGTTTATATAATGTCCTTACTTCTGTTCACTCCAGATAGTTTCCAACATCTATAAAGCATCCGCTGTCTAAACCTGCCGCAGCCTTAACTAAACCCTGGATACTGCAATTGATCACGCGTGGGCAGGCTGCTTATGAGGAGAGTCCTGCTAAAGCCATAAGGACTCCAAGCAAGCACAGCAGTCCATTTAAAGAGGTCTGAAATGTGCTGTAATAAACTGCAGTCATAATTAGAGCCCACTGGAAAAACCTGACAAAAAACAGAATGGTTTTTTTTCTTTCTTTCTTTTTTCTGTTCTATTCCTGTTCTACTCTGAAGTGACCTAATGGAGATGTTGTTTCATGGGAACATCCCTTTTTTGAAATGTCAGTGCTAAATCATAGGCAGGAACTGGGCTGTGTGGGAACAGGGCAGACAATATTCAGAAACAACACTGCCAAAACAAAATTGCTTTTGCTTCTAATTATCATTATAAAAAAAAAAATCCTAAAACAATTAATGATGTTGCAATGTTTATGGTTTCTCTTACTCACAAGCTGTATGCTAATGCAGAAATGAGTCAGTTGCACAGCTTCCTGACTTTGAAAATCCACAAAATTGGTAATATTAAACCAGAATTTGTAGAATGCCAACAAACAGTAGGAAACAGCAGGGGGAGATACACAAAATACATAGAAAGTGAAAACAAAACAACTCTGCAGAGCTTCAGAGATGAGATTAGTTTTTATTACATAGGCTCCAGCTATACTGGGGAAGAAAGATGGTCACTCTGTAATTATTTTCAAATATCATGGAAATTGTCAGAACAGCTTCAGAAGTTTTCTTTCATCTTGTCGTTTTAAGGTCAGGAAACATCCCATCAGCTATTTAGATTCAGAAAGTTTATTCACAAGATTATTAGTTGCAGGAGTTGGAAGGCTTAGGCCTTTCCCATGGTGGCTATTTTCTGTCCTTTCAATACTTCCCGCAGTATTGTTGAAGTCTTTTATTTTACCTTTTACTCTTTTTTCCTAGCCCTACAGTACATAGCCTTGCCTCTCAGACGCGTTCTTCGGTATTGTCAGATCACGCTGCCATACACTTATACAAATGCAAAGGAAAAATCCAGGTGTGCACTACCTGAACCTTGGCATCCTCCAGTAGGCAAGCAGGATTGTGCCACATTTCAGTGTAGCAATAACCAAGCATTATCTTAGCATTTTAGAAGAGAGAGCCATGACAGCGGCACAGCCGATATCCATGAGACATCAAAGTAACCATCATTTTATCGGTATACAGCGTGTCATACTTTGTATGCTGGAGGATTTTACAGTTTTACCAGCTGAAGTTTCACCCCTTTGCATATTTGAAGAGAAAATTAAGTATAAATTCTCCCACTGATTTAACATAGATATGCGTTCAGAGCCCTCTCTGCTTAGTGTTACCTTATAAAATGATTACCTTCTAATCCTCTCTCCTCTTAGCCCTTCACAGGCAGCATAGCTGTGCAGGAGAGAGCAGGAGTCTGCTCTGGCTCAGCGACCACTGACAGCCTCACAGCAACATGCCAAATTCAGGACCAGGCTCTCCCCTTACGCAATCACACCTGAAAGAACAAAGATCACCAAATTAGGCCATTATTTGCTTACATATTTTTTAATTGTCTTTATGAAGACGTATTTCCCAATATTTTATTCCTTGCTGAGATGGCTCAAGCAATCAGAATAAGATTTAGGGTTCGTGCATGCAAGTGTCCTGATGGTATTCTCAGGCTTTTAAAGGACAGCAATGGCAAAAGTTGAGCAGCATGAATGCTAATTTTTAAACACTCATGTTTGCAAAACTCAAAACTCAGGAAGTGGTTGGATATCAGGATGCTGCTATCTGATATGTTTTGACATTAGCCACAGACTTCTGTGTCATGATGAACATAAATGGTCATTTGCTTGACATCTAGCTAATATTTTCAACAGTTCACATCAGCTTTTGATGTATGTCAGTTGACACTTGTCAATTACGGGTACCTTTCTTAGTGTTATGACCAAAGAGCTAATAAAATACTGAGGTGACAAGAGACTGATGGCTAAGCAGTTTGGGGAAGGAGTATTTAAACTGTACACCACTCTATTTTGACACATTTGGACAAGTTAATCTTTCATAACTTGTGCAAAAACTATGCCTTCTGAAGGTGTGGGTAGACAATAAATTTCCTCTGGAGGCAAAGCTTGTGTGTTTCCTGTTCACAGCCTTACAGTACAATTCACTGCCAGCACACGCTATGTTTAATCTGCATCGTTTCAGTGACCTAATTTGTATCCTGCCTCATGCACCACTGCAAAACAGAGAGGATTTCAGGATGTGATGTTAGGGTGGGAATGAGTATGCAGGGAATGAGTTGTGGTTTTCAGAATATTTCTAAAGTGAAAATAAAGAAAGAGAGAATCCCAAGTTTTAGGTTCTTTCTTAATTGGCATAAAAGAGGGTGAGGAGCATCGAACATAATTTAACTTGTAAATAATTTAAATAACTAAAAATATGCTTGTGCATCTCACTTTTCAGAACAGAATTGCACTTTCAGTCAAGCTAGGAAATGTTTACGTAAAAGTGAAACATGCTGAATATATACAAATAGTTCACAAAAAGTGAAATATGGATGAAAGAAAAGGCCAAATAGAATAATGAGCAGGATTTTCTCATTCTCTGTTATCATTTGAAGTGAAACCTTTTTTGGTTTCTGTCCAGGACCTCATCAAAAACCACAGCATGTTTGCCCACTCACACTTGAAACAGAATTCTGTGCTACTAAACACTGTGCAGAAAACCATACACTAAATGATTTTTAGCAAGGTTACACATTCAAGTGCTTCATTTCAGAAAATCTGAGTAGAACATTTGTGTGTGCAACTAATTCATCTCTCTTGTTCATGTGGCCAAATGACAGTATTTAACTGCATCAGAACATATCACTTGGGGGGAGGGATGAAATTTCCTCCATTTAAAAAGAGGATAGACCTCTATCAAAAGGTATAACGCTAGCATCCACATCAGCAAGGACAGGGGTCTCAGATCCCTTCTGCAAGACTTTTATTACTCAGTAACTAAGCAGAGTGGGATTTTATCACATATATGGGGTGGGGGAGTTCGGATGTCTGCTGGATGGAAGATAGCAGCGAGACTTAGGAGTCCTTTTCAGGCATCGTTGTGTCCTCCCAACGTCCAAAAGCATTCGTTCCTTTGCACTTCTGCCTCCCCTCATCCTATCCAACTAGGAGAATCAGTCTCCACTCCTCAGATTTCTCATCCCAGGCTTCTGGCCCTGTAAAGCCTCCTCTGGGCCCCCGCTCTGAGCCTTGTCCCCCAGCCTGTCTGTCGACAAGTCGTTCCCACCCTCCTTCCCCGCCTGGCGTCTAGTCACTCCTTGACAGACATGTCCTGTTCCCACCGCTTGCCATTAGCAATCTCCTTTCCCAGCCCACTCAGAAAATCAGTTTCTCCCCAGCCCCCTCTCTCCCCCTCCTTGCCTTGTCAGTCCCCTTCTTTCCCCTTTCTTCGTTCATTGTCCAGTTTCTCGGTCAACATTCCCCGTCCTGGGCCCCTGAGCCTCCGCTGCTTTTCCCCTCTCTCTTTTTCCCTCTTTCAGTTCCTTTGCTGGATCCCCTGGGGCCCTTCCCCAAAATGCTTGTCCTTATCTGCTCACCTCCTGCCCTCTGCTTTTCAATCAACTTTCTCCCGCCTACTGACACCCCTCACAGGTGGACGAGGAATGCCCCAAGGTGCCCAGATCTCCAGAAGATGCAAACTGCAGTGTTTCTTTCAAACCTGAGCAAAATTTGGACAGATTCTCACTAAGATGATAAAAGATGCCTCCTTGACAGAAAGTCTATCATGTCTTTGACAGAGTTCGTGCTCTCCTTGCAGAGCAAGGAAGTGCTATCAAATGAAAGCTCGCATAATTTTTTTCAGATGTTAAATGTAATTCCTTTTCCATCGCTGTGGTTCTCAAAGGTGGCTACTGTTCGGGCTAAGAAGTTTCAAAAAATTCAGCCTGAGGCAGACATCCAGTGTGGAAAATTTCAGTCCAAGTATGAGAAGGTTATAAGCAACTGAAAGCAGGGTCTTATAATGAGAAGTGTCAGACAACATCAGTACTGGAAAGTGCTACCAGCTTGGCTCATAATGCAAGCTTTGTTAAAGCCATCACCCAGGCTAACGATTGGTATATCAAGTTATAGGCTAATGCCTTTTGCAACTGCTGAGTTATAAAAGCTTTAATGCTCTTTCTGGTTACAATGGTAAACCTGACAGCAACTGGGAAAGACCCACAAAGCTGGAGAAAGAGTAGAAAACCTGGGTCTTTCTGCTGTGGTTAAGTTACATGACAGGGAACTAAGAAATAAGGATAATATTCTTTGCAATGCCACAGGCTTCCTGCACGACTTAGGTCTAGCTGAGGGTTAGCCTCTTGGTGCCTCAGTTTCCTCATGGCATTTTTGAGTCTGCGCTTATTTCATTCCTTAGGGAGGGCTGGAATACTGGTCTGACTTGCTGCAGTTGGTGATGTGATACCCTAATGCTTTGTAATCTTTCAGCAGAAGGGAAAAATCAAACTTCCCAGCTTTAAACCTATTGTTTGTGTAACGGGAAGAAAGCAAGGAGGATTTTAGTGGAGTAGTCTGGAAGTTGCAATTTTGTTGGGCTCTGTCCCCAGAGCACAGAGTCACCGTGCGTCAGCTCTGAAATGGCATGTAAACAGTGCTTTGCAACCCTTGTGAGTGGTTTCCTGACTTTGCTAAAGGAAGTGGGCTGTCTGCTTAAAGCTCTTGTCTGGGTCAGCGTGACTAAACCTTACAGCAGCATGCCTTTTTAAAGGTTTGGTTTTAAACCAGAAACATTCCCACAAATTTCAGCAAACAACAAGGGTGTTGAGCACAATGTATGTCCTTTGATCCATGGAAATGGAGAGATGTGTCTCCAGTAGACACAGCCCAGTTCACCAGCGTACTAATCCGCTAATGCTAACAGGAGTAAGGGGCCTAATTCTGTTGTGTAATGCAGTAAATATTATTCATAAATCTTGTATTAAATGCTGGGAAATTAAGTGGTGGGAATTGTGAGAATTTGCATCACATTAAGCAATAAAAAATCCTGGCTTCAAACTCCAGAGATCCCCTGGGTCAAATTCTCCTTGCTGTCAATTGCAGCCCCCTGGCTCTCTCAGTCCAGTTCAGGACTCATTAGCTAATTGCTAAAGGGAAAACAAAAACCTGTATTAGGGAATCTTTTCATATTAGCTACCAGACATGCATATTCTGCAGCCACTCCTGAGACACATAGATGTCTGTATAACTGTTCACCCTGCCATGTGTTGTTGTTTGCATAGACTTAATTGAACATACTGACACAGAATGTAATTATTTTGATATACAGAGTTACTCTACATGTGATTAAAAATAACAATGTGTCCCGGGAACAGTTAGCAAAACTGCCAGAATACTGATAAAAACTGTCATTAAGGTGCAAAAATCGGCATTTATCTTTCCTGTTATCCCTGTGGGGACCATTAAACACAATAATGAAAAGATGTCCCTTGAAATGGCATTACTTTTTAATGAGGCTTTTACCCATTGAGTCATAATCTCCATTTTATTAATTACAAGCAAAGATGGCTTCCGAAACCTTGAAACTGCTGAGTGCAAGTGGCTTCTAATGCTGAGCATTCCCAGTCAGCACTCAGAATTAGGCAAATCAGCAAGTGCCAGGCTACAGCTAAGGATGCGGGTTGACTTTATAAGCCAAACATTTGAGGATCCAGCAAGAGCATTTGCGCATCACAGTGGCAGCTCCTGGGAAGTCCTGCGACATACTCTACACCCCGTTAATTGTTTACAGTCCTCTGGTTAACAAAAAAAACAGGTAGGACACCAGTAGTGAACACTTGCTGATTATTTGGCCCCATGGACACTACTGTGCTTTCCTTTTATTCCAGCACTGGTCTTCATTCAAAGCGTGAATATCCAGACACTAACTGCTGGCACAGAGCTCCAGCTCTGACTCGCTGGCCCTATCCTGTACTCAGTGGTGCTCAGAAAACCCCATGGTGAAATGATTGAACTCTTGTGTTTGAGTAAAAGCTTTACTTTTCCCTTCACATGTATAATTACTCATATCCTCCTGAGCTTTTGACCAGCAAACCACCCTTGGTTGAAGTAATTTGGCAAATGTGATCCATTATCACAGCTACTGCTGCTTCTATGAGTATTCAGGGCTTTACTGTGTGTTTGACATGGGAACTGCTTTATTCTACAACAGGGTGAAACATCTATTTCTGCAAACTGTCACTCAAGGAGCTGCTTAAAACTTGACATTTCTCAGATTATTTTTATGATAAAATGCTAAATCATTGCCAACACAAAGGTGAATGGTTCAGTCTGTCAGTCTGAAGTCTCATAACATGCCCAAAATCTGGGGTTCAGGGGGCCAGGGGGGAGCTAACAAAACATTATTAAAGTTGCAAAATTAAGTAACCTAAAGCAAGGAAATTCCAGGATGAATTGCCCCCTACCAGCTCCAAGCCTCCCTTTCCTTTTCTAAATTCAATTTATCTTTTCCCATCCCTGTGTTCCAGGACTTTTCATCTCTGCATTTTATGCTGGTGGCTTTCTTTCAGGTAATGCCTGAATTTAAAAAGAAGAGCAGGAGAGAAAGAAGCTGACTGTTCTTTGGTTTAGGGTCAAAACTGAAACTGTGAGGACTTTCTCGGGTCCATAATGGATCAACCCGTGGTGACATTAAACTGAGAAGCTGTAGTAAGTCTTTCCTGATCATCTGTATGCTACAGTTTTTCAAAGCTTGGCTATTTTAGGACAGATTTTCATAGCCACCTCTGTTATTTACAAAGGCACTAAATCAAAACCTAGAGACACTAGAGCTTCTTAGAGAAAAGCTTGCCAAAGATTTTCAAATGGGCAAGCCCATTTATTTTTCCCTAGCCTTTTTCTTGGAAATTGCTGAACTGTTTGGCTAAAATTTTCCACAAAGCAAAATCCAGCCTGAGTCAGATAGCACGGAAACTATCATCGCTACTGATTGAAGTTTGGCACAACTGTAAATAGCAGTGTTCAGGTCTCAGTATTAGTCAATGGTAATTATAGGTGGGGCTATCAAACCATCCTACATGTTAAATTGCCATAACTTCCATTTTACAGTTTGAGAGCCTCTGATCTTTGTGGGAGGCAGGTTGGCACAGAGTCCTTTAGAGATGAACACAGCACGTGGAGGTTCCCCAGGGTCATGCTGCTGGAGGACCTGGGATGGCATTCAGGAGGGCTGACCTCAAATCTCCCCTGAACCACAGGCTGTCCTTGATTTTGCTTGGCTCAGTAATGCTCTCTCTCCCACGGTCAAATCGCTCTCCCATGCTTTTCTTCATTATTGTCTCTCTTTGGTTTCCCTTTCCCTTCTGCTCTTTCTATGGATTCTTTTCCCGCAGTATTTCAGCCTTTACCTTTACACATTCCCTGAACATCTGACTCCCTGAGAGTTTGACACAGTTCGGCTGCCTTAAAGGAGATGTATCGTTTCCATTCTGGGAGGCATCGGTGCTGGGCACGTATTCCTTCCCCACAGTTACCCTCTTCACCTCAAACTTCTTGACTTCTAGTTGGCCCCAGAAGAAAAAAGGATAGTGGCTGGGTTGCTTTCTTAGTGGCTGTGGGAGGAATAGCTGAAAAGTCTGGGCTAGTGTCTGCAGGACATGTTTATATGTCACATTCCACGTGGTATAGGAAAGAAACATTATATATGACTATAACCTCTGGTTAGTGACATTTGGCAGCTAAAAGATTTGATTGCACCATAGTTATGTTGCCTCAAAAAAAGTTTTAATTATGAACATTTTGATTTTTCCACCAGTTTTCCCAGGAAGGAGTTCACCATGCCCACATCAATCAGATCTGAATTACTGAAGCCCTTCCACAAATGTGCTCTTTGGTTAGATTGAATGTGTCTAGGTCGAATGTGAGGTTTTCCAAAGTGACTTCATTTCCTAGTAGGAAACAAGTAAGGGTGTTTGATGTGTGTCTCGAAACCCAGCCGAGGGAGTGACGCTGGGCAGAAGCTGTCCGTGGGCAGGGCTGGCTGGCGGGGACGGGCTGCTGGTGAGGGCAAGGGCTGCTCACCATGAGGGGGTGCAGCCCGATGGGTGGTTATTACATGCAGTAGCTCTGTCCTTGCAAAGGGAGAGATGTCTGTCATTCTCTCCTCTTCAGATGACACCTTCCAAGGGCTTGCACACCTTAAGAGCTTCCATACCTGCTTGGCTCTAGCAGCAATGCAATGCAGCTGCATTTGCCAGGGTGCTAGAGTTAGTCGATCCTTCCAAGGCCAGTTGGCCAGCTTTCAGTGCTCACATATCTTTGGCATAAGCATTCCCAACAAGAATTGGGAGTTTACAGCATCGTGAGTCTGTTTTTCTTTTTACTTCCGTCCAGAAGAGTTGGCAGGAACACCTGCAGGCACTCCTGGGCATGACAGCAGTCTCTGAAAGCTTTGGTCTGAGGGGGTTATGACTTGTCACCTGCAGCTAATGGAAAAATACACTTAGTTTTGCAGGCCAGGTAGAGGTAGTTGACCTCCAAGACGTTGTCTGCCTGTTAGTTTTGCCTTAGAGAAGCTTTGGCATTAAAGCAGGGCAGGGATTCCCTCTTGCTCTACCCAGATGGGGCCCAGCAGGAAACAGATCCAGACTTCCCAGACCTTTTATCAAACCAGAAAACGCAGCCAGGTTGCGAAGACCAAACTTTCAAAAGTTAGAGGCCGAGCTCCAAAACATCACAGAACTTGTTTAAAACCACAAGAGGTGTTTCTCAGATGTTTCCTCTAGGGACTGAATTTTTATTCCATTTTCAAGTGGATACCAAGAGAAACATCTGCATTCTAAAGAGAAAAGAAAAAAAATCTCACATCAGCACTAGATTCCAGAAGTGGCAGATTAAGAAAAAAAAAATAAAGTCACAAAGGCTTTCAACTCTTATAAAAATTCTGGAAATAATTTGTTTTAATTTCAAAACCCTCTAAGATATAAAAGGAACATTTCTAATAAAGTGACTCTGACTCATTCTAACACATTTTGTCTTCATTCATGCATGCTTTTGACTCAGACTAAAAGACTTGGATTGCAAAGCCTCATGTGTGTGTGTGTGTTCTTTTTTTTTTTTCTTTCTTTTTTTTTTACCTTCACAGCTTTTTTTGGGAAATACCTCAATGAATACAATGGCAGCTACATCCCTCCCGGGTGGAGAGAGTGGGTTGGATTAGTGAAGAACTCTCGCTTCTATAATTACACCATTTCTCGCAATGGTAACAAAGAAAAGCATGGATTTGATTATGCAAAGGTATTTTCCAGACATCTAAATACCGCATCCTTAATCCATATAAAAATAACTTTTGGAAAATTAATTAACCAGATAATTAATTAATTAACCAACTACAACCAAGAAATTGCGATGTCATTTTTCTCTCCAGGGCATTTCAGATCAACTTCTGTGTGAGAATTTTAACTGCGGGATGGAAGAAAGTTTCCAAGGGCTCTTCAGTGCAGTCTGTCGATTTTTCCCTCCTTCACTCTCTCTGCTAGAAAGTGTTGATTCTCTGGCAGAAGCAAAGAGTAAATAAAGGCCTTTCTTGAAGATAACTGTGCGTTTTGCACCACTGAACTTTAAAGTTAGCTGAGTGTTGTCAGTTATTACCCACATAAGAAACCTTAGTTAATGCTGTTTCCCATTAGAAAGTGAAAAAAAAAGAAAAAAAGAAAAAAAAAAAAGAAAATGTTGTGTGTCTGTGGTGTCAGACTCCGGATATGACTAGGAGAACAGATAAGCGCGAGAACACGGCCTTTGGAAAACTTCAGGGCTTGTTTGTGCTCTTGACAAAGTTTGGAAAATATGCCAAGGTGACCTGCCCACTGCCGTGAAGTTTCTCGGAAAGGCTTAGGAGTGCAGGGTGCAGACTTTCCAGCCTGCAGAAAGCAATTTGGAATTTCCTCAGACCGTAGGCTCACGGAAGAAGATACAGATGTTGCAGCTGTGGTTTCTGACCCATGTAATAAGATTTTATTGGAAGCTCGCGATGCCTGTTTCTGATTTCCCCACCCGTAGAAATTACATGATACTGATTACATATTTATATAGAGTAAAAAAAAAAAAAAAAAAAAGGAAAGAAAGCTGGTTAGTTAGACATTCCTCACACACCCTGCATGTAGCTAGAATAAACAGGAATAAACAGGGAAATAGGAGAGGAGTGGATGCTTTGGGAGAGCAGTCATACAGGCATTTCATTCAAGCCACATTCAAGGCCACAAAACCCGAAATTATCAGAACCCTGGTGCCTCGCGATCATTACCCATTTTGCAACTCTAAAGGTTGCTGGCTGTCTCTTCCATGCCCTTGCAGGGACTGTAACAGCCAGGGCTACCACCTTTGCTCCAAGCATGCCCCAGGAGAGCAGCAGGGGGCAGGGAGCAGGCGAGCAAAGAGGTCACAGCTGGCTGGCTTGTCCTAGCGCCGACATGCGACACAGGCCTTGTCCCTGAGGCTCTGCTTTTGCAGCTGTTCAGGGCCTTGAATCCACAACATATGATTAGTCATGCCTGGAAGTGCTTGAAATTACAAACATTGTCTCAGCACTTTCTCAATGAAGCTCACTCTAGACCTCCAGGCCAACAGCGAATGCTCCAAGGTGGCAGGTGGTTTAATTTAAGTTTTCATCTTTTTTTCTTAGTCCCATTTCCTCCCTTCCCCTCGTACGCTTCCATTTGCCACCTTGGCTGTGGGTTAAGCCAGTTTATTAGCGAGTCACAACCTTAATCTCAGCAGCTGCACTGCTTAAAGTTGTACAATTAAAAGAACAGAGCCTGCAGAAATTCGAATGCTCCCTGAATTCATGTTTGCGATTTCTCTGATAAAGGTTTTTTGCAATATGCTGCCTGTTGTAGCTTTCTTCCAGTCTGTACGTACATGAAAGTATACTCTGAACAAAGTGCATGCAAGAAATGTTTATGTAAATAGAAAACCAACATTAGAGAGTGATTTCTTGCAGTTGGGAGCCATTACCTAGCAAACGTGTTTTGCCACTGAAATTCAAGAAACATACCTGTGTCAGTATAATCTGTCACTTTAAAGGTCACTTAGCATTATCTTACAAAATCTGGTAATCATAATGAATGCATTCTGTTGTATCTGATTTGCAAAATACAGTTTCATTTTATGTGGTATTGCCTGCTTAAGAAAGTAATTACTGCTCAGTCTCCCCTCTGCTCTTTGGAGTCACACATCTCTTTGATAGGATGTTTTTACTTCCTGATTTGCCCTTTAATGAGAACTCAGAAATAATAACATGATAGTATATGATCTAATTAATCATGCACATTGTAACTTTTGCTTTGTGTTAATTGTATGTTACAGGACTACTTCACAGACCTAATCACTAACGAGAGCATTAATTACTTCAGAATGTCTAAGAGGATATACCCCCATAGGCCCATAATGATGGTCATCAGCCATGCTGCACCCCATGGCCCCGAGGACTCGGCACCACAGTTCTCAGAGCTCTACCCCAACGCTTCACAGCATATGTAAGTGACAATCACATGCTGCCAGCCCTGGCCCTTGCAACTGTTTCTGGACAGGTATTTGGTTATGAAGACATTTCAGGAACAGAGAATTCAAATATAAGAAGCAAGTAGTAAGTGGTCAATGTTTGCTTGCTGCTTTGGACATGCTCCTTCTGGGGAGGAGAGTGACAGCTCTGACCATTATTAAAACAGAGAGAAGCTCTTTTCCTCCTGGGAAGTTGTGGGAGATTAAAAGGTCAGTATTTGACTTTGTAAGGGCAGCGTCTTACAATACACTGAAAATATGTAGACACAGGTCAGGATCCGTTGGAAAGATATTACTTCCTTCGCGCTCCTCTAAGATATGTGCTTCCTGGGCTCAAACTAACTGAAGGCATTGAGACTAAAAACACAAATACCTTTTTTGTAGTTTTTGAGTGCACTAGATTTATTTATAGACTAACTTCTGGCAGATTCCCAAAACAGCCTGCATCAGACTGCATTTTTAATTAACATGTTTAATCTTTCCTGGTGATTCTACTATCATAATAATAATTTAAAAAAAGAAAAAAAAACCTCTTTGTTTCTAGAACTGAAGCCAGCACCAGGTAAAAAGCTGTGGCTAGTGCTGGATTCCATGCCATGTGGGCATGTGGACTGCTCTTCCTGTTCATGATTAAACAAAGCTTTTGTGCTTCCTTCCACACAGAAGAGAGATAAAATAAATATTTTAGCTGGACCGTGCATTGATTTGGCTTCTGAAAATGGGGAGGAATCAGCTACATTACACTGTGACAAAGCTCTGTGGTATATAAATTGCATTTTTGATACTGCAGGGACTCACACGGAAGAGGATGTTATTTGTAGTTATATTAACTAGTTTAAAATTACAAGGAGTAGCAGTTACTGCATAAACTGTATGCATAAACTGATCACTAGTTGAGGCCAAAAAGAGATTTGTTGTTCAGGGTACATGGTTAAATATTTGTTAGTTTGTATTATTTTTGGCCTCTACTGACTTCTACTTTCTAGATATGCCACTTTCCCTGGCCTTACATTCCTAGCTATACTTTTCTTTGATTATATTCTCAACATTACCACATTCCTGAGACTAGATTTTGCAAGCAGTGCAAACCATCAGTAATGCTTCATTGTTAATTAGATATTCAGGGTAATTGGTACCTGTATACAGAAGTGATGAGATTGATTCTTTAGTTTGTAAATATTTGCTTGAAAAGGCAGCTGGTTCTTTAGTAATCACCCCGGAGAATTATTATCACTTTATTATGTCCTGAAGGCAAAATAAGATGGGCTTTAAAACATGAAAACTGTCATATTTGGCTGTACGAAAGATCTTAGTATCCTGAATCATGTGCTCCAACAGGAAGCAGCAGGGAATACTTAGAGAAAAAAAAAAAAAAAGATTCCTTCTCCCTATTTCCCTATTTTTTCAGCTTCTGAAAATCATCAGTTAGGTGAAGCATTGGCCTGGCCTGTTTTTGAGCTGTGGTGGCAGCCCCACCATCCTGCGGTGACCAGTTCCACAGCGTCACCCCATGCTGCAGGGACAAAGCACTGCCTTTTTATCACTTTCAAACCTGGGGCTTGCTCATGTCCCCTACTTCCCATCCTGTGAGGAATAACGAATATTCACTCCATCAAATTTAATAGACCTCTCCCATGTCTTCTTTCAATCACCTCTTTTCCTAGCAAGAGGGTTATAAACTATTTGTTCTCACTCTGTTCAACAGATTGTTTGCTGTTTCATGGCACAGATTGCCTGGCCTCAGGCAAGCCATCCTCTTTGCTGGGGGACAATCCATCATAAAGGAGGGTAGGATTCAAACTGTTTCCTCTTAGCTGTGGGGACTGTGGCTGGAAGAAAAGCACTGAATCATTGTATCTCACCCTACCTCTCCTCAGGCCAGTACAGCTCATTTTAGGCTCCGTGGTAGCTGTCTTCCGATAAAAGAGTGCTTGTAGGGACTTGCATGAGTTTATCATGCTCCTGACACTTTCTATTGCTTGGTGTTTTCAGCCTGCCTTTTTTTTTTTTTTTCCTAGCTTATGCTGCTAGAACCATTGGGTTTAGTCAGTCCCTGAAACTTTAGCAGTCTCTCCACTTTATTACAGGTTGCATGTCACCTGGAAAGATCAAGTGAAAATCCTGATATCTTTTTGCAGACTTAGTTTCATTTGAGTACTTGTGTAAATTGCTTTTTATTTGCATGGACTCCTGGAGGCTAAATACTTTGTTCTGCTGGGCTGTTTGTGAAATAGCCCGGAATATGAGAATCAGCTGTACTTCTTCTTGTCTTCTGGTGTTGCTGATTTCTTGGCAAACTTCTTGCAAAAAATTTCTTCTCTAGCTACCTCAAGAGAGACTTGCTGGGTTGTTTTGTGTTTCTTATTGCACTGACTGTCTGTATGTGTTAGAGTTCAGTCTGCAGACTAAGAAATGAGACAAATTGAAGATAAACTGCCAATCTGGGTGGCTGAAGCTACCAAATAATTGATTTTTTCTGGCAAAAACATTAGCAACATGGTCTGACTAAAAGATATAAGAAGTTAAGTTCTCACAGAAATACTTGGTGCTCCCTGTAAAAACAACATGAGAACAATAAAATCCCTCCTGCCAAGGTTTGTGTAATTTGAACGTTTAACCCTTAGGTTTTCTTCCTTGGTGGTCAAGTACCATTTGCATCTCTTTTTTTTCTGACCTTGGGTGACAGCCATCTGACCTTGGATTTTGTTTTTAAAGATGTAGTTGCTGTATCATGTTACTGTAACGCCTACCTCCAACAAAGAAGGGAAACCAGGTCAAAAGCTGCTTGCTGGCTTTACAAACTGAGACGGAAGGTTATACCTACAAACCAGGAATTAAGATAGCCTATCAACCACATGTGAGAGGAAGTTTTACTTAAAAGGACAGTAACTGAAGCAGGCCGTTAAATTATGTGACATTTCTTTGCGGGTAAAATGCCTATCATTTGATTGAACTATTGACTTTATAAATTAAAAACAAAACAAAACAACAACAATAAGAAAAAAAAAAGTTTGATTAGAAGAAGTTTTCCACTTGCACATGTGCATAGGGGAGCGGCTACGGAAGGAAATATTCCAGTTCAGAGAGAGTGCTGCCCTCAAATGTTGGTCTCATTTCCCCACTTAACAGTGCAGAGGGAAAGAAGACTTACATACCATCATTACCTTACAATCCAGTCCTCCTCAGTATAAACAGCCCAGTGGAGTGGCATGAAAAGTAATGATGTGTACACTGTTTAATCATTAATTTTAAATGAACCCTGTTAATTCTCATTAGCTCCAGTTTAAGATGAAACGTGAGCTTTGTCATGTTGGAAGCAACTGGTCACTCTCTATTGTTTTTAAGCATCCATTCTCCCTCCCACCATCCCAGCTGTCCTCTCCTTAAAATCCTTCCTATTTCTAACAGTTAAAAAATGTTTCCAAAACTTTAGCTGCTGGCTGCTGTCTATCACCATAATGAGTAATTTTCTGAAAATAAATCATACTAATGCACATGCTCTAGCTATGCCCAGAAATGGTTTCTGTGGAAGCAACTGGTACTGGAGAAGTTGTACAAGATGAAAGCAGTGCATAGATTTTTGCTGTGGTAATGAACATCATCTGGTGGGTATCAGGGTTGCTAGACCTTGGAAATGGTGTTGTTAGATGTGAAGTTATGACAGAGGAGATGACACTGGCAGCTGTTACAGGGCAATCTTGTTCCATCACACAACTGAGGAGGAAAGCTCTGACTTTACTCAAAGGATGCTCTAATGAAAGCCTGAATTCTCAGTTATGCTCTGGCACTTTAACTTCCCTTTACCTTCCAGGGTGAACCAGTCTTAGGGGAGCTGTGAATCAGACCTAAGCTGTTTATAAGCTGTGAAGTAAACAAACATTAGAAGTAAAAATCTGCGGGAGGCAGGTCTACTGAAGAATGTAAAAAATGGAAATCTGAAGCACTGCTTGCTGTGCTGAGTAAAAGATCCTCAGGCTGGCAGGAGGACTGACAACCAGATTTTATAATTAGCTGGAAGCAATCCTTTTGTCAGTCTAAAGATCTTAGGAGAAACAGATAGAAATGGTATCTGGGATGAGATCAGAAAACTTCCCCAGATAATGTGAGAAAGGGCAAATGGAAGAGCTTTAATTTTTCAAATAAATATAGTATGAAAGGTACCAACCACACAAGCCTGGTCACAGCAGTACATTTGCAGTAGTGAAGCATAAACAAGCAATACTTTTGCACCTCCTGATCACCAAAATAATCTTAACGGTGAATTTGGGGTATGAGATGGCAGCATATTCAGGGCACTTTCTTGTCGCCAAGGCTGAGTCTTAAACATCTGCTAGCTAAGACATTTTTTCTTGTAATATGGACACTTCCTTGTCCGAGTGGGATCATACATTTGCATCATTAATAAATCTTGACATGTCAGTGTCTCTTGTCGCTGCTAGCCTGAGGCCAGCTTGGATTGCTGACTTAGAGATAAATGATCAAAATCGTCACAGACATCATTGGATGTGTGACTTTAAACAGGACTGGAAGAAATAGTGTGATTTAGAGATGCAATAAGATTCTAGTTACACAATTTACTTCTGCAGCAGCTATAAATAATTTTTCCTAAAATAAAAAGGTATTACATTTAATGGATAACAACTTATTTTTCTTCTTTATTCTGATATATAGCAATTATGTTACACTTCAGGAGTGAAACTTTCATACCTCATATCCTCATATACATAAATATTCTTAGTTTTAAAAGATTCCCCTCTTAATATGCACCCAGAATGGGGAAATTCAACTTCATTTTAATAACAACGATGCTGTTGGTCGTGTTTTTCGGACTTTTAATTTTGACCAGAACCTAGACTTCCCACTTTCCAAGAACAGTATCTAAACCTGGAAGTCTACACTCTCTGGAAACAAAAGATTTGTCTCCTTTGATCATTTACTATTTTTACT
This sequence comes from Anser brachyrhynchus, assembly GCF_964034855.1. Lineage (NCBI taxonomy): Eukaryota > Metazoa > Chordata > Aves > Anseriformes > Anatidae > Anser > Anser brachyrhynchus. Next base: position 126,332,494 of record NC_137695.1, read on the forward strand.
TTTTTTTTTTTTCTGAAGAAACATGACTATCACATTTAATCACATTTTAAAGAATAATATAGGTGCTAATTTTGTACAGAAACTACTCATTTTTCACAATCAGATTTACTGTAGTTATTATTTTAAAATGTTGTTTACTTTTATTTTTATTAAATGAAAATGATCCTGAGGCATATAAGTACTGTACTATTTTCACTAACTGGAAGACTCCCAATCTAAACAGAAGATTAGCCAAACACTTTGGGATACAAACCCCTGAGAACTCTATGGAAATACTCACCAGCAACATTTTTAGGCAGTATTTTTGTGGACATAATTTTCTTTTGTTGAATAAAAACAGGAGGGAATTAGGAGGTTGTAAATAGAGGCAAACAGATTTTTAGTAACATATAAATGTGTATGTTTCTTCCCATTTTAACCCATCTGTAATGGAAATGTATATATATAGATGTTATATATATATAGTTTTGTAAAAAAAAAAAAAAAAAAAAGAAAAAGTGTTAATTTAAATTGCACTGAATTCTGGGAGTTCTTAAAACATGCTGTACTCATCTTTGTTTCTTTTCCATGCAGATACCACAACTGTGTAAACAGCATTAGCCAAGCTAAATCTCCCATTCTTTTCTTAACCTGTAAAATATCTTTTTTTGGAATAATGATTTTCAGAAGGGCTTTACTGCAATTGTTTTGTTGAATATCACACAAAAGGCAGTTCAGTTACTAGTGGACATTAGTGTTGTTCATCTCTGAGTGATTTGCTATTTGAGGACACCATTTTATTATGTCCTCAAGTGCAAACATCTGTTGTTTTGTTGGGGTTTATTTTTAATTTCTTGTGTAACCTAATGTTATTGTGGTACCCTAGAAGCTGCTTAAGATTAATTTTCTATTTTGAAATTCAAATTTAAGTATGCAAATATAGTAAATATGTTGTCAGTAAGAGTAATTAAAAGGTGCGAAGGGAAATGCTGATTGTTCATGTGACTGAAGGTTATTTAGGCCTCGGGGATTCAGGCCACAAAGCTGAATGTCAATATAATTTCATTCCTCTCAACATAACTTCAACTATCTATTTGAAATGATGCTTATAGATAAATAAATGGTACATTTCACGGTGAATTTTTCTTCAAATAGAAAAGTGCACTAGTATTTATAAACGTTTACTCCTTCCAAGACCTGTAGAACATTTTGTTATCAGCACTGTGTGCTTCCTACTGCACTTTAATGGGTGGTAAATAGAAAGTGAATGCAATTTCCATGGTGTGGCATTAATAAAACAATGTGCATCAATGTAGAAACAGTAAGTGCTAACAGAACTCAAATATCAGAAGACATCCCTTTCTTGAGGAGACAGCAATCTAAGGCTAGAAAAGTCTAACGCTAATTATCATTTTGCTTTTTGCAAATGTATACATAAAATGGGATGAATTTTCTGTTAATTTATTCACATAATTAAATGTTTACAATGTCTCAGGGTGAATTATTTTACTCATTCTGAGAAAGTATTTATGAGAAAGTGCTTGACTGTGTTCAGTACTTGTTATTGTTAAACATTTCAGACTTTTTTGTTGATTAAATTGTTTAAGTATAGGTTGGTATAAGTTTGAAATCTTATGATTTGAAACCTGGCATTTTCCACTGTTTTGCCCCGTGCCAAAACAGATCCATACAGAGAGCCAAGAAGTTTCTGTGCAGTAAGTTCTGCAAACTATGTGCTGGACAAACATAAGTGAGCAACTGAGCCGTCTAGATTTTCCCAGGCTACTATAGCCTAGGCGAGTGGCAAATAGTGTAGATTTTTAATTGAAAAACCATCTGTTTTTTCAATCCTTACTAACTTTATGGATTTAATATTCATGTGGTATGTTGTAGGTCATTTTGGACTGACCTACATGAAGGAGAGCCCTTTTTCATGTTATCTATTTTTGTAACATGTAAAATGAACTCTCACTTGGTCCTTGGGCACACACTCAAAAAGTTAAAGTGCTTTACTATTTGCTGATCAGCTGGCAAGAATGACCTTGAAATGAAACGCTGCTCATTCCTGTACTCTGGGGTAGCACCTGAGCTATTCAGTTGCAGCCCTCCAAAGACCGACAGGCAAAGACCAAGGAGGCCATGGACAATCTGAAAATAATAAAGGTACCTGGCACTGTCTGATGATCATGGACCAACAAGTGTGCTCAAAACAAAATAGCCTCCATGACTTACAACAGGCAATAGAAAACATGGTAGATATCTTCAATCTGATATTCCCAGTGCTAAGAAATACAGATGTCTGTGTTAATTTACAGCAGTACTTATCAGTACAGAGCAAAGACTTTCCCAAAAATGGAAGAGTAGAAACAGTGACATACTTTCCCATGATGACCTTCAAAGGCTTATAACAGCTGAACATTTAGCTGGTATCTCCAAATGCTTCAAGAAAAAAATGTTGTGATAAACAGTTATCACTGACACAGAAGAGGCCTGTCTGCTTGAAAAGGTTCTCAGAAATCAGCAATATTCTCCTATTCTCCCCAGAATTCACCTCTGTTTGTTTGTGGTTTTCTTTTTTTTCTTTTTTCTTTTTTTTTTTGATGTTGTTGTTGTTGTTGGGTTTGGGGTTTTTCTTTGATTCTTTGTTTGTTTTAGGGAAAAAAAAAAAAGTAGATAAATCTGAGGGTGATATCAGACCTGGTGCCTGGCAAGTAATGCCATTCATAGAATCATAGAATATCCCAAGTCAGAAGAGACCTACAAGGATCATGGAGTTCAACTCCTGGATCCACACAGGACCACCCAAAAAACAGACCATGTGTCAGAGAGCGTTGTCCAAACACTTCTTGAATTCTGGCAGACTGAGTGCCATGACCACTGCCCTGGGGAGCCCGTCCCAGTGCCCGACCACCCTCTGGGTGCAGAACCTTTCCCTAACACCCAGCCTGACCCTCCCCTGTCCCAGCTCCATGCCGTTCCCTCGGGTCCTGTCGCTGTCCCCAGAGAGCAGAGCTCAGCGCCTGCCCCTCCGCTCCCCTCGTGAGGGAGCTGCAGGCCGCCATGAGGCCTCCCCTCGGCCTGCTCTGCTCTGGGCTGAGCAAACCAAGGGACCTCAGCTGCTCCTCCTACATCTTCCCCTTTAGACCCTTCACCATCTTTGTAGCCTTCCTTTGGACACTCTTTAATAGTTTTATGTCCTTTTTATACTGTGGCACCCAAAACTGCACACGGTGCTAGAGATGAGGCCACCCCAGTGCAAAGCAGAGAGGGACAATCCCTTCCCTCGACCCACTAGCCCTGTCATGTTTGATGCACCCCAGGGTAGGGTTGGCCCTTTTGGCTGCCGGGGCACATGGCTGGCTCATAATCAATTGGCCATTGTCCAAAACCCATAGATCCCTTTCTACAGGGCTTCTCTTCAGCTGCTCATCCCCGAGTCTGTACATATAGCCACAGTTGCCCCTTCCCACATACAGAATCAGGACTTGCTCTTGTTAAACTTCATATGGTTGGTGATTGCCCAGCTCTCAAATTTGTCAAGATTTCTCTGCAAGGCCTCTCTACCCTAGATGGAGTCAACAGCTCTTCCCAGTTTAGTATCATTCTCAAACTTAGTCAGTATACCTTCAGGTCTGGCATTCTTTTGGATTTCTGTAAGGCACAAAAACCAAGGATGTGCAGGGAACACAGACTAGTTGTGGGACTTTTGGATTCCTTTCTGAGCCTTCTCTACTGCTCTTTCCCCACCATTTAGGACCCCATTGGCCACTGGCATTAGATAATTCACAGAAGGTCCTTTTCCTAGAATTGCCTAGAAGGAAAATTCTGCTCGCTCCCTGCCTCACTCATTTCTCACCCAGAAAATTCAAAATGCATTTGGAAAGTGTCTGTGAAAGGTTTTAACCACCCTGCTAAACCCCTGAGTGCTGCTTTTAAAGACTATCCATTATTTGGAGGAGGCTTCTGACAATGTCCTGGGAACATGAGACCTGAGCCTGCTTCAGCAGCTGGCTCTCCTTCCTGGCACAGAGGCAGGCTGTCACAGCGCTGCCGACTGAGCGCAGCTCACAGCCACCTCATCCCTCCACAGCAGGGGCACTCAGGACAGGAGTCTGATGGAAAAAAGAAAAGAAAAGAAAAAAAAGGCTTAATTTTGCTGGAAAATGCTGATTAATCAAGACCGAGCTCTTTCATGGGAAAATATCTTGTTTGACAAACTTCCAAAGAAATAGAGGAAGGTTTGCACTTGTATCACACTTTCTGTCTTCTGTATCCTTGCCTAATACCTGATAGGTGACCAAAACTCCTAAGACTTGCTTCTTCACAGTTTAAGGCTCCATCTGCTAGGGATGAGGGCTAGCTGACAACCTAGAGGGTTGTGCTTCTGGGCTCAAGTTCATTAATTTTTGTGGTAATATAAGCATCCCTTTTAAAAATCAGATTTCCATGGGAAATATCAAAATTGTGACTTTTCAATCAGAAATAAAAGAATTTCCAGCAGAAAATGAATTCTAGTTTATGTTTGTCTTTGCTTAGTAGGGAGCTAACCCTACCGTAGTTCTTAGTCGCAAGGAAATTTTCACAAATGCAGTGATACCATTGTGTCAATTCTGTTTTTCCTTTTTTTTAATGGTTAAGTAGGTTAGTCAAAACCAGCTGTATGTACTAGAGATGCATACATTACTCAAATTCTACCTAAATTCTCAAAAACAGTCTCCAAGTACAATGTGGACTGTTAGTTTATTGTAGTTGACTATCAGTGCCTTAGGCTATCCATTTAGCCACATTTATCCTTAGAACACCTAGTTGCAGGTTATATATGCTTTAGCTAAAACTGCAGAGTAACTGCATCCACCATATAGTGATCACATACAACCATGTGAAGGAAAATGAAAGTTAAATGAAGGAGTGGTTCAAGGTATGACTTCGTTATCATTGTACAATGTTCTTCTGTTGTTCAGTGCGACCTCTTGTGAAAGGACAACTAACTACACATAAATATTTATTTGGGAAAAATATACCTTTCTATAATGCACATATTAAAATCATCACTATTTATACAATATTCGTAAATTTATTCTTTATTATAAACTAAAAGAGAACCATAGGAATCAATTTAATCCAATCACACAACAGCATTTTTTTCATTTTCAATTTACATTTATTTTTCAAAAGTAATGCTGTAATATATGTATCATGTACTGCAGTATACTGTTAGCAATGAGGAAAAATTAAAAGCAAAGAACCTCAGAAAATCAAAGCCTAGATTCTGCAAGTATTAGAGAAAGGAAGTACTCATATATATGTCAAAACGTTACAGGGAGTGGATTTTGTTTAGTTTGTTATCACCTTTTAGTTGTCCTGTATGTTAGGTATAAAAACAGGACTGATAGAGAGTTTCTGTACCATGCATATGTGTACAGCAAATCTGTTTGGCATATTTTTTGCAATACTTTTTCTTCAGGGCTGATAAGTACAGGAAGGTATTCTTCATTCTTATATGACATCCTTTAAAAATTCACAGGCTGTGGTTAGAACACCTCTCTTAAATCTTTCCTTTGATGCTTGTGCAAACTTCTAAAGCAGCATTATTTGACCATGTAGGACTCTGTGCCATAGTCCTCCTTAGTACTAGTATCAGCAGCAGTATTTGTTCAATATTGATGTTACACTGGCAATGCACTATGTTTTGTATTCACATAGAAAAAACAACACCTCAACAGGATTTAATGTATAAGTAAACATCATTTTGGTGTGGGTGGAATTTGCACACATGCCACGTCACCAGGTGTTACTGGGATGTAGCTCAGGTGAGGACCAAGGGCAAGTGATGGAGGCTGAACGTGGGTCTGGAGTCAGCGGGGCTGGCTGCAGCATCTCCTTGTATCAGAGCTGACCCTGCACACCCACCCTGTGGGCTTGCATTCAGGGTCCTAGCAATGCCCATACTTTGGTGATGGGAGGGTAAGAAAGCCAATGCTTTCACTCTTTGGAGCATCTTAAATACTGGTAATACTGGTGTTGCCATTCATATCCTAGAACTTCTGAACTTCTTTATCCCACAGGAAAATCTCTCTCTTTTAACTTGTTCTAATATGAAGGTACTTTTCCCACTGGAAATTGACATTAATGTTAAGGGGAGGTCATCATCTTTGATCTCTGACTTCCTCCATTTTCCTACTTGTCTTTATGGGATGTGTTATTTGGATAGGCATTTTTAAAGATTACAGTTTCATTTGAAAAATGCCTTTTGGTACATCCCAAATATTGACATGGGTCTGGTAGCAGTGTTTGAGCCTGAAAGAAAGCTTGGAAAGCAAGTGGTTAAAAATTTTTGAGGAAGTGATACATGGACCATTGAAGCTCTGAAGCCACTGAACTGACATTTGTTGATATTTTGCATTAGGAATACTAGTCACCACGTGGAATATGTAACTTAACCATTTGTTGGATATTCCTGTGTTAAAGCAGTTCCTGATTTCCTCCAATGCCTGTGGTGCTGCACAATGCTCAGTTCCTTTCTCTTCCTCACAGCACTCCCAGCTATAACTATGCACCAAACATGGATAAGCACTGGATCATGCAGTACACAGGGCCCATGCTGCCTATCCACATGGAGTTTACAAACGTCTTGCAACGCAAGAGACTTCAGACCCTGATGTCAGTTGACGACTCTATGGAAAGAGTGAGTTCAAGAAACTACTGCGAATATGTTCCTATTAGTCAGTACAAAATTAAACAAATTCTTTCCTTACCTTCCCCAACCACAGCTTGGGAAAAGCCCCCGGGATGCAAAGAATTACTCCACATATCCCCAGTCCAAATGAGTTCTGGTTATATTCTGTGCAATGTAGTGCCAAGTTCCTTGCTTGCTTCTTTGGATTGGTAGGTGAATAAGCTGAGGATTGTTTTTTAATGGAAAAGTCAGTGGGCCTAGTAGAAAGCCTCGTATTAACAGAATATGCATCACCTGCACGTCCACATGGATAGATGCAGGTGAGCACATGACAACTTCTCTTCATTTCACACACTCCCTTCACAGTTTGTCCTTCAGATGAAATTTGGGAATTGGCAAATCACAGCAACTCAGGTGTCAGCCTGCTAGTGTTTGCAGAAGTTAGGCAATGCAATGTACAGCTAATTATAGGTAACATGATACATGAACTATGAGGTGTAGTTTGCATGACTTTTTGTTCAAAAATCAAGCACCATGACCAAAGATCTTCCCCCAGAGAGATTTCTTTAAACTTTAATAAAAATTTACAGCCTTTTCCCAAGCCCACAACTGTAAGGAGTGAGAAAGCTGTAGACTAACACAGTAAATCAACTCTGAGTACCATTTGCCCTAAAGCTGTAGCAGTTTTTTCCCAAGCTGTGTTTGAGTATATATTGACTTTTGGACACACTAATGCAACTACATTAGCAGTACCTTATTTTGTATTATAATTTTCTGTATGTCCTCCCTCTCTTTCCTCAAAGCAAATTCCCTGCTGTGAAATATGAAATTGTACTTGTGACTTGAGTGTTTTTAGCAGCACAGTAGAGACAAGATGTAAAAATGCCCATTCACAAAATGTCTGTTTCAGTAATTTCATTGATTTCGTGTTTGGTTCTGTGTATTTAAGGTAGTAAAATGATTGTTATAAATGATTATACAGAAAATATGTTTTGCTACATTTAATTCAGTTTTTCCTTTGCTGTATTTCAGTTATACCGAATGCTTATGGAGATGGGAGAACTGGAGAACACCTACATTATTTACACTGCTGACCATGGTTACCATATTGGGCAGTTTGGACTGGTCAAGGGGAAGTCAATGCCATATGACTTTGATATTCGAGTTCCTTTCTTTATTCGTGGTCCAAGTGTAGAGCCAGGATCAGTGTACGTTCTCTTATATCTTTAACACAGCTGTTAAACCTAATGTAAAATGTTTCTAAGTGCATGCAATTACTACTTTGTCTAGCTTCATTTCACAAAGGATGCCCTATTACCGCAGAGCAATGACTTCTAAGAAGAGTGATGTCTTTCACTTTGCATAGTATTCACAAGTTGTTACATAGATGAAAAAAATGTATGTGTAGCCCTGTAGGGCTAGATTTAAAATGTAGGTGCTCATCTTTACTGCTTACCTTCTGCAGCAGAATAGCTAGCTGGCTGCATGACCTCATTGTCAATCATACGAGAATAACATCACTATTGCACCTCCTTCTCTTATTGTCCTTAGCTTTTTCTTTGTAATGATATTCTGCAACAGTGGCCTGTTCTCAGAGCTGTTGCCTTCAAAGGGGGGGTTTCTAAACATAGCACTTGTGTAGAGCTTTACATCTTCAAAGCCCTGATAAACATTAATTACCATTCTAATTCTGAGAGAATGTGAAGACTTGCATATTGAACACATGACAACTATGACCTTTTCTCTTGATTTGCAGAGTGCCTCAGATAGTTCTGAACATTGATCTTGCTCCAACAATTCTGGATATTGCAGGACTTGACACTCCTCCAGATATGGATGGCAAATCTGTCCTAAAGCTTCTAGACCTGGAGAGACCAGGAAACAGGTGGGTCCCAGCTCTTTTTGTTTTTGTAGCTAGTTCAGAAGCAAACACCTGAGTAAATGAACAACTGAGTGGAAAAAGAGGTTCTGTGGAAATGAGCTGTGTCAGGCCAATGACCACAGCTTCCACATTTGAAGACTCTTAAATAGCACGTCTATAAAATTGCAGATATACATAAGCAGGGAGGTGGTTTTTAAAAAATAAATTGTTAACACTAGCAGTGCTATATATAGGTGCCAGGAGTAAATATTTTTATTTTGGTTTCAGGTTTCGAACAAACAAGAAGACCAAAATCTGGCGTGACACATTTCTGGTGGAAAGAGGGTAATTATTAGGGGTGAGAGAGTTTTGGGAGGGAACACTCTCTTCTACATGCTTTCCTTTCTGCTCTCTCCTCTTTTTCTTTATGGCCAGTGGAGTAGTAAATTTTGGAAGCAAACTTGCAGACCTGACTTGTTTTCTAATTTCCCACCACTGGCTATGCATGCTGCTGTGCTCCCTTCCCTCTAAGATATTTGAAAGCACACTCTCCTAGCAGCTCTCCTAGCCTATACCTCCTCCTTCTCTAACATTGTACTTGTGACCACTTATGTCATCATCTGACTCATTTTCTTTTCAATTCTCTGTTTCATATCCAGCTGTGCAATATCCTCTTATCAACTGATTTAGTATTTTCCACCACAGATCAGAAGCATTCTTCATTTTTGTTCTAGCTAAGAAAAGACATATGTGTAAATGAGATTTATGACTATAGCTACTCTTTTCTCTTATACCTTTTTACTCTCCTGCCTTGACAATTATTGCTGTGAAAATTTTCTCTGGGTAAAAACTTCACAGCAATTTCCTTGTGGCATTTTATGGTTTTATTATTATGAAAATCTTGTGTGATGTACTGCAAAACAATGCATATAAGACACACTGTACTGAATGAGTATGAAAGCCCTGTAGTCTCTTCAGCTGGGTTCTTCATCCAGACAAATATTGCTTCAGCATATTTTCTTTTGTGAAAGAACATATGTTTATTTATGAATAGTGCTGAACAGTATCAATTAGATATATTTCAGTAGTTCTTATTTCTCATTGGGCAAATTCCAGCAAATAGCCTGAGCCCTTTTTTCACCACATGACCTTTCGTCATTAAAGGTTACTAGCAGAAATGTGGGGATTTTCTCCCTTAGAAGACTTAAGTATTCAAGTAGCTTTGTTTTACCAGTTAAATTCACCATCTCCAGAGTTTAGAATAATTTATGTAAAATATTCAACTTTTTTTTAAAGAAAATTTCTACGAAAGAAGGAGGAAACCAATAAAAACACTCAGCAGTCTAATCAACTTCCAAAATATGAGAGAGTAAAAGAATTATGCCAACAAACAAGATACCAAACAGCCTGTGAACAACCAGGACAGGTAAGATACAGACAGTTGCAGTCCTCTTTGTGCCACAGGGAAATGCATGTCTTTCACAAGGGATCAAAGGAATATCAGGAATATGTTTTTTGTATCCTTAGCAATCATCATGCTTTATTTATTGAAATTCCTTGCATGAGGGAAGTGATTGTCCTCTGGTGTTCAAGTACTGTGTTCAGCTTTGAGCCCCTCACTGCAAGAACTTTTCCAACTGAAATAATTCTATGAAATTAAGAAAACGTGAGTCACACTCCAAATTCTGTTCAACTGACTCTGAGTTAATGCTATATGGTAACGTGTAAAGCTGGATTTACCAGGGAAGGAATGGAAGGGAGCTGTATGCCTTCACGCAGACACCACCTCTGACCGGTGCAAGCAGGGGCTCTGGCACCATCTCTCACCCTGCTGTCCTCCCACCCCATCCCCGTCCCAGTCCCGCACACCTCTCCTGAGGAGTGAGAGGTGATCTCTCCCAGGCAGGCGCTCGCGCTTTTCCTCAGATGTTTGCTCAGACTGCTGCAGCCGGCTGTGGGCCTGGCACTGAAATGCCGGCGTGCTGTTTTGAAGGGGAGTATAAAGCCGTACTGTGCTCTGCTTGCCTCTGCAGCCACCCATGGAGCTTCACCCAGGGCAGGTAGAGCCCTGTAAAACAAACCCAAAGGCTCTCGGGAGAGCCTGCACACTTACAGATGTACGCCTTCCCCACCTTGCTCCTTGTCACTCATTAGAGCGTAGCGTTACGGTAAATCTCCGTTAATCCCACATTGGACGGGAGTATGTTTTGGCTGGCACATCCTTGGTCAGGTCCTCTGCCACAGTTCCCACCTCACACATGCTCTTTAAACGCAGTCACTTTTAAGGGGGTATGCACAATATCACAGTCTCGCTCAAGGGCAAAGTTTTCAGGAGTTCAAACACTGCCATTGTAAACAGAGATTAAATCTGAAAAACTGAATATTTTTATAAAAAAAAAATAAAGGAGATCAATGGAGTCATTTAGACTGTTAGACGCTAAAATGTTTAGTTTTAAAATACTAAAATATTTTCTTTGCAATTATTTCTTATATTTACTACCTCATATGCCAAAATCCAAGTTTGGAATAATTTTCTTTTCCACATGTGAATAGACAAGGTTAAGTGTCCTGACCAGGTATCCCAGCTGAAGCACAAGGGAAGGCTGCTGCCAGCCCTGCTCCCAGGCCCCTGTGGAGGACTTGACTTTCTGTCCTGTGTTGGTGACTCTCCTTTGATCAAAGGGCAGAGGAAGGTGAATGTCTTGAGCTGGGAAGGGGCTGACAAGAGCAATGGTGCTTGATACCAGATCCACTGCCTATGGACTCCCCTCAGGGACCTTTAGATACTGACGACATGTTGGCTCCACAGAGCCCAGCAGCCAGCCCTCACGGCTGAAAGAAGGACAAGGCTGAACTGATCTTCTTAAGACAAATTTTCAGCCCCAGCCACTGGTGCATATAAATGATGTTCTTAAACAAAGAGATCAGAGTTGTCCCTGATCCCTCTAACATCCTGAAGGCTTCCTGCAGGGATACACATTTGCAGACAGAGCATCCTGAGGTGTATTAGTGCATCTTCTCGGCATGCTCTGAGCTTGCTCAACCCATGGTGAACAAGCCTGTCTCTCATGCCCCATTCACTCCTGTTCCAGCCTTGTGAAACAAGGGCAACTTCTCTTGCAGGGACTGGCTACACATGGTACTGGTGGGTAAGTCAGTGTAGCATAGACTGGATGTGAATTTAAAGAGCAGCAGTAGAATAACATAAACTTCAGTGAGGCATTGCAGTGTGAACTAAGTGTCCGCAGGATTTTTTCCACTTAGTAAAATTCTTGAAGAAAATTAAAAGTTAATGGACCAAATAATTTCACTTTAGCCCAGATGGTTTCCATTGTTTAATATGAGGGATCATAGTTTAATACGAGGTTCCTCCAGCAGATTTCACCTAATTGCTTTGCACCTCTTGGAAAAAGGTAACATTTGTATGTGGTTCTTAATTTCAGTTCATTTTATCTTTTGAGATTAGTAGCTTTCATTTCAATTACAGAGGTGCATATATATATAAAAAAACTTCATGTTAATTTATGATCGCTTATGTAGTACTTCCTACCCTAATTAGTTGTGCTTAAAATCATTTTAATTAAAATCACCTTCATAGATTTGTGATTGCTGACAGATTTTTAGAGAACGAAATTACTGGTCAGTGGGAAGTTGCTGCTAAACATCTGGAACTAAGAATAAACATTTGGTGAATTAATACACTGTCTAGTGCATTTAGAGCATATTCTTCATTTTAACTTACTTTAGTCAATATCTAGTTCATTTGAAATCAAGAATGCAATTGGGATTTGAAAAAGACGATAATTCATTTTTCCTGTTCTAAAATGATGCGTGATCCTGAGACTCTGGAAAATAATTGGTTTAGCTTATTTTCTATTTAATAGGTAACCTCTTAATTAATTAATTAAAAAGAACCTGGCATAGTTAAGACACTTTTCAAATTTAAAATTTCAAAATATATTTTTTTCTATATTTTTCTATCTCCAGTGTCTATCAAAAAGAAGCTTAACATAAAAAAATGGAAAAAAGAAAATATTAAATATCTGTAAAATTACTGTCATTATTCCATAATTATTTAAAGTCTAACTACTGTTTGTCTAAATGAGAAAGCAAATGTAGGTTGTAGATTACATTTAGCTGCAAGTTAGCAAGAGTTATGAGTTACAGAAAAAAATGGTTTGGTTTCTTAAGAGAAAACTGTTATAAAATATATATGCAAAATAAAGTTAAATTCTTTTATCATGATTTTTTCTGATTTAAATTTTTAGCACCATTGACAGATTGAATCATTTTCATTGTAGAGCACCTTCCACTTATTATTTTTATTTTTTTTCACAATCCCCTTTTATGGGAAGATGGTTTCCAAAAGTTCGGTCACATCCACGAGAGCATAACAGAAATGAGATGTGCACAACTGCACAGACATATTTCGCTTCTGAGTTATGTTCAGCCAGTCATTAACTTGAACCAGCAGCGAGCCCTTGCAGAGGGGAGAAGCATGCATACTGAGCTGCGTTAGCAATAACACAGCTAACAGGTCATGGGAAGTGATTGTTTGCTTCTGCTTGGTGTGCATTTGGGTTGGGACCTCCATTAGCAGTGGGACACTGGTAAGCTGGAGCACGGCCAGTAGAGGACCCCAGAGAAGGTCAGGAGGTACTGAGGAGGGGCAGAGGTTTGTTTAGACAGGAGAACAAGAGGCAAAGGGAGATCTAATTGCTGCCTTCAGCTAACTAACGGCTAATTAGAGAGAAGATAGACCCACGCACTTCTTGGAGATGCACAACAGAAGGGCTATAAGCAACAGGCAAGTTGCAGCGAGGGAAATTATGACGAGGTGTATGGAAAAAAATGTTACCGTAAGAGTGATTAAGCACTGGAGCTGGTTGCCCAAAAAGGCTGTGGAAAGTCCATCCAGGGATATTTTCAAAACCTAATAAAGTTGTTCCTACTTTGAGGAGGACATTGGACTAAATGACCTCCAGATGTTCCTTCCAGTGATTGCACATGCTCCTATTTTTTTACTTGCTTAATTCCTGGACTTGAGGATTTTGAGTTTTGTTCTCCTTCTCAACTTCATAACTTGGGAAGTATTGTTAATTTTGTCTGTCCTGTAAATGGGGTACAGGTCACCTGCAATGTTAGAAAATGGACCGGTTTTCAGCTCCTGATGTGACCTAGTTGTTGACGGGTGCTCACCAGCAACACAGTTGGTCCTGGCCCACCCAGGCCAGAGTCATTCCCACTGCAAAGGGAGCAGCAGCGGGGTGGGTTCTGCTCAGTTTTGGGGGTCAGGGCGAGAGTTTCCTGCTTCACATCCCACAGAGTGCTGCAAGAAATTATGAAGGGAACCATAGGTTTCCTTCTGAGTTTGTTGGCCAAATTTGTCACCAGTTTATGTGGTGTAGCTTACTGAGGTCACCTGATTGAGTTCAGTTGTTTTAGTAGTGACTGTTGATGGTTTTTATCACATAAATAGTATACAGGTATATGTTTTTTGTTTTTATATATATTTCATTGATACATATTTCCCCTCTGTTTTACTGTGTTGAGGTACACATTAGAAATAATTACCCATCTGCATTGCTATTACCCATGCTGTTGTTTTAAACTGGGAAACAGTTGATGCAAATTTTTAACTACAATTTTGTTAATTTTCCAGGAAAGCAGAAATAATAGCATGAAACAAATGTTTCTCTGGATTAATGTAGCCTTATCATGGCACAAATCTTCTCTCAGATTTCCATTGAAATAAGATGAGATGAGAATATATGTTAGTTCAGGAGGTTTAGAGGCAAGCTGCTCTTAAATCCTGTGGCAGGTTATTTTTGTTGAACTCCATCTTCCTACCCATGAAATTCTTCTGGATACTTAGCAAATATCAAATAACAGCATTTTAGTGATGTTTTCATTTATACCTTTTCTTTCTCTCTTCCCTTACATAAACATGTGATTAATGAGTTTAGTTAATTCATCAGTATTTATTCTTTTTCTTTCACCAGTCTGAGTCATAGGAATTTTCCCGAGGCAAAATTTTAACTTCTGGGACTTAACGTTGTTTCCCAGATAGCAGTTACCTTTTGAGGTCTTGTGCTGATAGTCCTGGTGTCTCCAGTGCACAGTTCAATCCATAATTTATAATGAGTATCAAATCCATAGCCAAACATGCATTTTTATCCTCTTGTAAAAATTACACAAAACGACAACATTATTTTAAAACTTTCCCAGCAGAGGGGAGAAAAAAAAAAAAAAAGCAAAAAGCCACCCTCCCAAAATGAGGACTGTGAAGCTTTGTGTTTAAAATTTGAACTCTTAGGTTGGATGACTCAGCAACCAAACCCAGACTCAGGTCTGTTTATTTTATGGGCATACATCTCCAACCATCTGCTCTGCACTACCTGCCAGTTTGTAAACAGCAAAGGTCTGAAACTTGTAAAGATCTGTAGTCTGCTGCCAGCTCAGATAAACACTGACAGTGGGCAGAATGGAAAAATGTGTCATGCTACGCATGTTTGTATGACATGCATGCCCATGAACCCAAACCAAGCTAGATAGGTGCCATGGCACAGTCACTGACCTTCCTTGTGCTGTTTATTTTTTTTTTTTTTGCTCAGCTTTAGAGATGCAGAATGGTGTATGTCTTCACAAGGAAGCATCCCAAAGCTGCCCTAAAGAAATAATGTTCTGCTTGGAGAATATCCCTGAAGACTGTACAATGAAATTTTACTTAGATTAGGTCTCAATGTATTTTACAGTCATTTAAGGCTTTACAGGTAGTCACTGGAGACATGCTGCTGAATCCAAGCATCAGCTCTGCGGTAAATGTGCAAGATTCTTCTGGCTGTGATCCAAAGAGCATGTTATGTAGTCTGTACAGACCCCTTATTTCTCATGAATCCTTTGACATTTAAAAATCTAGCATAAGAATTGAATTCTATTATTCATATTTATATTTATCACCTTATCATATCAGCATTCAGTATAAGCATGTCTGTTTTAACACTGAAAGAATACTTGCCATCAATCAGCTTACAGATAATATTGTAAAGGAAATTAGAATGTGGCTTATTAGGTGTAGTCTGGTTTGGCTCAAGTATCTATGTTCTCATAAAATAAATATCACAGACCATACATTTGTAAAGGTCAGCTTTATGACCAGCTGCAGAGTATGAATAAAAACACATAAGCTGGTAAGAGCTGGACAGAAGTGTCAGATGGCTGGCCAGGAACTGACAGCCAGACCCCAAGCACCCACTAAAACCCAACTAAAATTATGATATGGCACATAAACATCACTCATTGATCCTCCTGGTTTCAGAACAACCTCTTGACAATTACAGGAATAGAAAGGCACTGGTCACGAGTATGCAGGAGTGCATTAACGTATTGCTATTCCATATGCTGCCTCCTGCCTCAGCTTGTTTCTCCATTTTCTATTATATTGCACCTATTCAAGCAGAGCTTCTTACAACATTGTCAAAGTGAGATATTAGCAGCCCAGACAGAGTAGATTAATGCAAGAAAGAAAGTTTCTTTTTTCTTTCTTTCTTTTTTTTTTCATAGTAGCAACATTCATTTGGGTTGGAAGCAGTGTCAATTAATCCCGTCAACCTATTTTACCAGAACATCAGTTCAAGGCTGGTTCTTTGCCGTCTGCACATTGGTACCACCTTTTCTTAATCATAATTCAGAAGAGCATCTACACATAGGCTTAACTGGAAGCATATGTGTTTGGGACCAGTCATGTGCTTAAAGCTAAGTACATACTTCAGTGCTTTCACAACAGGTCTTGCAGCTATTGCTCAGTTTGGACCCTCCAGAGTCATCCCTCATAGCTGACAGAATCATACCTGCAATTTTGTTGCTCAAGATTTCACAGGAATTGCCAGAAATTATGATATCCCTTGTTAAAATGCTATCCTTCTTATGGCTTACAACCAAATATGAAGATAGATTCCTTTATCTCCAAAGATAATCCTTCAAAGCATGGTATTTTGTATTTCAGCCTAAATATTTCATATTTCAGCCTAAATATTTAAGCTTCCTAACAAACAGAGGGCAGTTCTCTCCAGATTTGACAATTCTTCAAATCTAAGCCATTCTGAATCTGAAGCACCAGCTCCATTCTGGACAAAATCCAGAGATATTCCAGTCTGGGAAGATCTTTCTTTCACTGGTTTCATCTCTTCCATAGCACAACTACGTTCAGCATTTTTGCCACCATCTTATCAGTGTTCCCTAACAGAAATACCTCTTGGAGAAATGCTAAACTAAGAAGCAGTTTTATGTACCAAAAACATTTACACAGAAAATACAGATTACGCAAGAATCATTTTATGACTTTCTGTAGTACTCCTTGGTGGTTATCATTTGCAATGTTTTCATTCTAAAGTATCCATTGAAATATAGTATAAATTAAGTCCTCTGCAGATTAAATGTGTATGACCCAGTAGGAACCAATTATTTTTGTCATTACTATTTATAGCTGAATGGCTAAATTTATCTCTGAGTGTCATTGGCTCCTATTTGCTTGAACCTGAGAGCAGACATTTATTGGATAATAACAGAAGTTTGTTGATGTTGAGCTACTACTACAGACAAGCTAATGGATTTGGTAAAGAATGCTATGTAGGTGACGTTTGATACCTTGACCTAAGCACCTATACTTCTAGAGCTGACAGTAAGGTTCATGCATTTTTGTAAACTAGAAAACTGCTAGAGCCATGACATTTAAAATCAATCATGTCTATACATCAAAAATGCAACACTGTATGATCTGAAAACCTCCTCCTAGGTTATTTTCTGTCTTCTGTTTCTTAAACACTGTGAAGGAGCTTGAAACTGGCAAATTTCATATAGTTATTTCTGTTATACAATGATTAATTTCTTCATTCTTCTTTTCTCCTCAAGTTCTGTCCCTATGTATTTAACTGAATGTATTTATAAAGTCTCTTCTACATCCCCCTCTATATTACATCAGTTTTTACAGGACAAATCACTTCCCAATTTGTTGAACCACTGACCATTGCATTTTTTTGGGAAGACTTTCTCAGGGGTTAAGTCTATATATATAAATAATTGTGTTTGAATGTATTCTAGAGCTGAGAGTAGTTCAACAAAAGGTGGTCCAATTATGAGGGACTGGCGCAGAAATTGGGATCTGCCCTTATGGGTGGCATCAGTCCACTTGTAAACTCAAGGAGATTTTTATTAAACCAAAATGCAACAATTCCAAATTCCCTGAGTGAGCCTGACCCACTATCCTTGTGAAACAGCTGCACTTGCTTTCAATACTCAAACACAGCTGAATTGTGACTACACAGAGTAACCAGGAGCACCTAGGAGCCTTGGTTAGGACCAAGGTTCATGACTACACTCAGGGAATGCCCAGGGGACATGGCCTTAGCCTGTAAACATTTCTCAGTATTCAGGTCCAGTTCAGCAGAAATAAATTGCTGATGATCTGTGCTATTTACTATAGCCAGCTAATTACAGGGCACTTCTCAATATGCTGTGTGAAATTGCCTCTTCGAATGGCACAGAGCAAACAAGAAGACTCAGTTCTTATTGCAGTAGCACTCCCAAAACCAGACTCCCTTGCTAGTACTGCCAAGTCCCCTGGCATCCAGGCAGATCTGCTCAATGCTAATAGAGGAAATTGGTACGCATGTACAGCCCATGGCAGCGTTTTCATCTAAACCCTTTTCCAACTTAAATCATACCTTTCTAAGCAGGAAAAAAGAGAAATCAGATCTTGATGGCATGCTTAAGTTCGTGAAGCCTTCCTTTTCATGCTTTATCTTAGCATTCCCTAGGATGAATAATAATACTTCGACAGTCATACATTACCAAAATGAAAAAGTCATACATTACCACCTGCATTGTTGCTGTGTTGTGTTCCCAATCACGTTTTTCAGTGTTTCATAGCTTTGTGATAAGATCTGACAAGATATTTTGCACTGAAGTGTTTACTGCAAATACAGGGTAATTACATTTCATCAAGACCCCTAACTTGCCTACTGCTTGCCTCCCTTACATGAATTGTCTAATTAATTTCTCCTCTATATGTAGCTGCAGCAACTCTCTCAGAGCTGTGACAGTCTATTAGCTAAACGATGTTGATTTGAAATCCTGCTTAAGTGGATATTTACAGTGCAGCACAGCACAATGACTCATGCTGAATGTATATTTTTATGCCTTAGGTATCATAGGATCATATTGAAATAGATTTATTTAATTTTAAGGCTGTGGCACAAACTGATTGATATCAGGAAATCATGACCCAAGGTAGCTACTAAATCATTTGCTGTTGACTTGCTCACGTAGCTCTAAGTTGCAGGTGGAGCTGTGCCAGCTGCAGCACAAAGCAAAGTGACCCAGTACAAACAATACTCTTTTAATCAGTCCATTTACTCCCCTTTGCCTTTGAAATGACTTTATAAGGGCAAACTTCTAGTCCCAGATGAAAATGCATCATGCCAATGACATCACCAGAGGAAAAGCTCCTACTGTGGTCCTACTGCAGTCCATGCAAGCCTTCCCACCCAGCAGCATGCGTGCGTACTTAGGCATTCAAATTTCGGGTTGGGCAGAGATTAAAGGACCTTGAGCTCCCAAGCGATGCTCAGCTCTTTTGCACCTTTACATCTGAACTGCTGCTGCAACTTGCTCTTCCACCTTTGCTTCCCCTCTGAAGTTAAACTGAAGTGGAAGGAAAGCTGGAGGTAGAGAGCTGAGGACAGAGTAAAATCATTGCTGGAGGGTAGGTGATGAAATGAGAAGAAGGAAAAGATGAGACAACGACAGACAAAAAGGCTGGCATAGGTTAAGTTTCACAGCGTGACTGAAAGGATATAAGAGCTTGCTGCAGCCAAATGGCAGGGTCCTGCTTTTCCTCTCCAATTTATTGTTCCTCTCCTCTCCTCTCCTCTCCTCTCCTCTCCTCTCCTCTCCTCTCCTCTCCTCTCCTCTCCTCTCCTCTCCTCTCCTCTCCTCTCCTCTCCTCTCCTCTCCTCTCCTCTCCTCTCCTCTCCTCTCCTCTCCTCTCCTCTCCTCTCCTCTCCTCTCCTCTCCTCTCCTCTCCTCTCCTCTCCTCTCCTCTCCTCTCCTCTCCTCTCCTCTCCTCTCCTCTCCTCTCCTCTCCCTCTCATTTTTTACTTTTCTTTCTTTTTTTTCTTTTCTTTCTTTTTTCTTTTTTTTTTCATTAGCCTCTTTTTTCTGTTACTGATAGAAACTAAGTCATCGTGCAGCCAGAAGCTGGGACCATCCCTTATTCCTATGGCAACAATGAATTGTTAGATCAGCTTAGGTATCTTGTGAAACATCAACATGAGAAGGAAACTAAACATGAGGAAAATAAGAAAATGTATATAAATTAGAAGTTAATGGAGACATAATTAGTTTATATATGTGGCAACGTTTTAGGGTTTTTTATAATGATTATTTATGGATAAATGGAGACTCAGAAACCAAACCTAATAGTACTGGATTTCAAAGAATAGTTTGGTATTCATAATGGGAAGGAAGGTTGAAAATGGGGGCTGGAAAGGGGCAGCACATCAGTCATAATCTTCTTTTATGTGCATTAATGCATTTTATAGATCTAAAGATGAGCAGAAGGACCATTTTGTCTTACTGCATAATGCATGCTCGGTTCATGATTGGTATGGGCAGGCTTTCAGGAAAGTTAGTCTAAAAATTCTGTCTCAGAAATCTGAAGCATCTTCATAATGACATTTTTTTAGGTTAAAAAAAAAATGAACTGAATTGCTTTTAATCCCTGTTTTAGATAGAGAACTGTCATTGGCTCTTATGAAACACAGACAGTCTTGTTTCAGTGTTAGCCATAATAATCTTAATTTTTTTCTAAATGGCTATTGAAGCCACTCCTGGAACCTCATGCTATATTTAATGTTAGACAAATAAAATATTTATTTTACTTTAAAATGGAGCTTTTGTGACTCATTAAAAACTAGTACCATATGTTTATAAATGTAGCTTGTACCTAAAACACATGGGGAACTATAATGTAGCAGTCACTTCTTATCCTGTAACAAGCTTGTCTTATCATGATAGGAAGAGTGCACATGCTAATACAGAATACAATCTTGCAAAGTGTTATGGCTCTCAGACACCTTTCCTTGTAGAAAGTCACCTTGTCACTTGTAGGTGTAGGTTTGCACTGAAAGCCTGGGCATGAGTATAATTTCTCAGACAGCAGTCAAAGGCGTGCAGGCCCATGTCCTTTTAAACATGGTTTAGTGTTCAGGGATCAAAGTCACGCCAAACCACCAGCAAGCCCCGAGTCTGTGATCCATCGTTTAGCTCAGCCCACATTAGGCCAGAGTGTGCTGTCGTGGGGCTGTGGTTCAGAGCCAATATTTCAGCATTTCATAGAGAGATGATGCTGCCATTAAAAGCACCACAGCAAGCCTGAAGCAGTCATGTTTTGGGGACGGGAGTAGTGTTAAGTGTATGCTAGATTATATATTTTCCCTTTCCTCCTCCGTGTTCTTTAAAGTGACTGCCGTGTATGAGGCAGGAGTCGTTTTCTCTTGTGTGCAACCACATCAACTCGCTCCTCAGGTTATCTGGTCAGCAAATCTACCTGAGGCTTAGTTTTCTTTCTTCATTCTTCAGTCAGCTTGACAGCACCGCCAAAACAGTCCAGAGCAGTCATTAGCTAATGGAAGAGACTTACTGAAATGTGTCTGCTCTGATACTAGTGTTCATTTCAAAAATCAAGTTGGAGACTGCATTAGGACCAGCATCTAGCTGTCTTGCTATTATTAATGAGGCAAGAGAAAGCTCAGCTACTCATTCATGAGAACCCAAAAAAAGGACACCATATAGGCCAACTTAGCTGCAACTGTAACTAAAAGGTTCCTGTTATCAATCGCATTATTGAATTGTGTTCTCCACTCTATCCAGCCAAACTTAATTGCTTCGTATGAAGTCTGGTCGTTGTGACTTAAGAAGCATAAGTGAAGGAAGCTCGCTGGGTAATAGCTGCATTAGAACTATAAATAAACATAGTTATTTCTAGTTCTCCCTATTGTTATTTGGGCTAAACTGACTTAAAAATCACAGGCTTCTTAGCATGTGTGGTGTGTTACGTGTGCCAGCTGTAACTCCACAGCCATATAGGGCAAGCTTTGGGCATGGGCAAAGGGGGACTGATCTGTCAGCACCTATCCTTAGGGAAAAAAAGAAAAAAAAAAAAGAGAGAGAGAGAAAAAAAAGCAAAAAAAAAAAAGCTTTTTTAAAGACAGTTCAGTGCAGAGAGGAAATTAAAGTCTCAGTTGCTTTCTGTTTTGAAATGTGAAGACAGTGGGATCCACTGGAAAAATCCACCTGGATTCTTCCATCTGGATTCAGTCATGTTGATAATCAAGTCAGACAGATATTGTGCAGACAAGCTGGAAAAAAACTCTGTTTCCTCTCATTCTCCCTCACTTGTGATATTCAGCACATGTACAATGTTGTACAGGTACTCCTTCCAGACTGCACCTTTTCCTCCCAGACTTGATACAAATCTCAAGACTTAGGGCTCCAAAGGAGTTTATCCAAGCTAATTTATTTGTTTGCCGTCCCTGAAGTTTTTGCCTTTGCTCTTTTCTGGAAGTGTTTCCACCTGCTGGGTGGAGTGAGGGGGGTGCAGGTATTATGCTTTCGGGCTTCTCCCTTCTCACAGAAAATATGAAGAGTCAGTGATGTTTTCAGGTCTGCATGGCATGGTTTGCAGGGACATGTGTTAGGGTGCAGTTCCTACCTCTGGCCTCTGGTAGGGAAATAAATTACATGTTGTTAGAGTTTTATGTATTTTTGTATAAATCACGTCTACAGTTTGTCCTTCTCTTTTCCAAGGAACCCCACAATTGGACCAGTTCTTCTTCATCTGTGGAGATTTTTTATTTTCCCCAGAATCATATTAGAGATTCCAAGTTACAGAACAAAGAAGCAAAGTTTGTTTTTTCAAAGGGAAAAAAAAGAGTTGGTGAAAACAGCCCTGACAGCTGTGCTCTGTGGCTCAGTAAATTAAGAGTTTTTACTTGCTCCTTTCAGGGATGTGTTTAGTCTAGATACTCTTGATTTATATATCTTTTTTGGCTGGGTTGTATTTTATTTTTTTTTTATGCAGATTTTCAGTGATTTCATTCAAGCTTATGTTTTCCTAGCATGGGAGATATGTTGAGAAGAATGAGTGAATTTAGTCCCTTAAAATGTTACCCATCTCAATCTGTTCTTTAAGGGACTGCTTAGTTTTTAAATAAATTTGCTTGTCATATTTTACAATCCACCTGAAAGTAGCAGGGGTTTGACAGGCTGCTGGGAAATCATCTTCACATCTCTCTCTCTCTCTCGCAGAAGTGGCAGTGCACAGAGGATGCCTCTGGCAAGCTTCGAATTCACAAGTGTAAGGTATCTAGCGACATTCTTGCCATCAGGAAGAGGACCCGCAGCATCCACTCCCGGGGATACAGTGGTAAAGACAAAGACTGCAACTGTGGAGACGCTGATTACCGAAACAGCAGGACCCAAAGGAAAAATCAAAGACAGTTCCTGAGAAACCCTAACGCGCAAAGTAAGTGTTATTGGATCTCTCCTACGCTGAGGCAAAGGACAGGGGGAAAAGGCTCGCAGGGTGCTGGTTTAGCAGCATACGTTTGTTTTCACACCCGTGTACAATGAATACATATGTAATTGGCAGTCAGGTTCTGCATAATTGCCTCTGTAATAACAATGATAATAACTAAAGTTGTCGCGTACACCACAGCGGGGAATACTCTGGGCTGGCTGTGGCAGCGATGCGCTGGTGCCACCTATCGCACTGGTGGCACACGGAAACTTGGTGACATCTGCGGCTGAGCCAGTGCCCTTATTTGCCAAGGCAGCCAAAGCAAGTGCTTTCTTGCATCGGTAACACTGAATCCAGATGCTGTCCGATGCTATCCCGAAGATATCTTTTACGTGAGGCACTGAAGTGCCGTGACTGATGGCAGAATTAATTTCTGCCCAGCTGCAACTTTCAGGCAAGCCTGTACCGGGATCCCTGCAAGGAAACAGGTTAGATTGCAGTGTCCTCTAGTGGAGCGTGGGCTAAAGCAGATGCACAAGCAGGCTTCGAGACAGCAGCCCTTGGGTTTGTCTCTGCGAAGGACTTATACAGCAAAAGAAGCTGCTATTTTAAGTTGAACTGGTATTTTCACCTATCTGCCCGGTAACGAATAAGCTATCTGTTCTGTAGCCATTACAGTAAAAGTGGACCTGGATTTCAGGGGCTTTGTTCGAGAGCAGGCTGCACGCTTCTGTGCTCGGTTCAGAGCACTGGACTGGGGAATGAAATAGGTGGGCCTCCAAAACAGGAAGATTGCGGAGACATGAGTTAGAAAAGTTAGAAGATGCTGCACAGATGTCTATGAAATAAGCAAATAATGGCAGCATAATTCAAAATATTTCCTGATTTAAAGCCTCCCCCACTCTGCATGCGAAGAATCCCTGGTATTCTTTGTACGTTCAACCGCAATATTGTCTGTCTTAAGTTCTCTCATTGTTCAGACTAAGTGCTGCCGTGACATAATTTCTTCCATTTGTTTAATATGATCTAAGGAACTTCACAGTGTGCACAGGCAGACCTCTGCTGAGAAGTCTCCATGTCACAGCCTGCTGGGGTGATTCTCAGACTGTGCAATGTGCCCCCTGGTGATCATTTCAAGAGGAGATACCTGCCATGTACCTTGGAAAGAGAAGGGTTGCCAGGGTGCCAGCAAGGGCTCAGTAGGGATTGCAACTGAGGGCAGTGACTTGGAGAGCGAAAGTGAGGAAATGGGAAAGGGACAAACAAGAGAGCATGTGAAGGGGCATCTGCGAAGGTCAATTTGTTATGCTTTTCTCCTCTACAGCATTTTTGCTCCTCTTCACTTCTCCTCCTCCTGCTTCTCCTCTTCTGCCTCCTCTGCCAAATCCCCTTAGTGCTCATCTGCGGAGAACAGAGGTGATGATGAGGCATTGTTAAGGGAAGGGCTAGTTCAGCCCTCGGTTTTTAGATGACGTTTGGATAAAATGCTTATGTGCTCTAAAATCTATCAGTCACTTGATTAAGAAGTAGCATCATCACAGACTGTTACAACACCAGAATTTGACCCATCTGATCCTATGAATCTTTCTTCATTATCTTATTGATGATTAATATGATTGTAAATCAGAAAGAAGCCTTGAAACTATGAGTGTTTGTGTGTGTGTGTGTGTGTGTGTGTGTGTGTGTGTTTTCTCTTTAGGAAGATAAATGTCTTCACTGCATGACTGGGAAGCCTTTTTTTTCACCTCACAGCAGGCAACCACTGAAATAGTTTAGAAGGACAGGGTGGTTTGAATGAAGAGCTGAATGAGGCTCACTCTCTGCACTTTCAATAGATTCTTTCAGGAAACGCTCAGTATGAGTCTCTCAAAGGCACTAGCTGAAAATTTGCACTAGAATTTATCCTATATGCCAAAGGCAGTACTTTCTTAGAGCTCCCATTTTATTCTGCTGCACAAATTATTACTAACCATTAGGTGACAAAAATATGCTCAGCATGGATGCAACAAATGGAAAGTGATGACCTACAACCAGTTTTTACAAGTTGAATTATGTATATTAAGAGCTCTTTGTGTTTGTGTCTAGACAGAATATACTTTGGTGTGGTACTGCCTATGGGTTTTATCAGATTGATTTGGGACAAGGTAAAAAGTGAAGGTGTTCCAGGCTGAGCCCAAACACAATTATTCCTGAACATGGCAATAAAAAATACTCAGAAGAGTTAATTGTCATGATTAATCTGACTCATATGCTGCTGTACTTGCAGAGTTCAAAAACTGTAACTAAAAGAGCTTTAAGCATGGTCCTGGGCAACCAGCTCTAAGTGACCCTGCATAAGCAGGAGGTTGGACCAGATGATCTCCAGAGATCTCTTCCAACCTCAACCATCCTGTGGTTCTGTAACCCTGTAAGTTCACTCTGATCCTACAATGCAGGATGTCTATGACTTGTACATATAGATACAGATGATGTATGTGTGTGTAGGAGTATCTATACATGTACAGATAATCCTATGGTTTCTGTTTTGTTGTTGTTGTTGTTTGTTTTTCTGAGTGTCTCATTCTAGGTGACTATTTCTGAGATACTGATTTTATTTGGAGATATGTATTAAATGTGGCTTAAAGTCAGCCTTGCATGAAATGCAAAACTTGAAGCATTCAGAATTTCATGCTACTAATGAAAGTGCAGGCCCTGAATTATCAAAAAATAATGAAATAAGTTTCTGCAAAGCCACAGGAAAAATAAGCTGTTTTATTGAACAGCCTTCTTGCATTTTGGAATATGCTGGGTGTTCATGGCATGACTTGTAGATATGTGTATGCAACCATGGATGTTTCTTTCTTCTTCAGAATACAAACCACGATTTGTTCACACTCGCCAAACACGATCCTTGTCTGTAGAATTTGAAGGTGAAATATATGACATAAATCTGGAAGAGGAAGAACTGCAGGTGCTAAAGACCAAAAGTATCACCAAACGTCA